>NC_056741.1:18673723-18698723 GCF_019279795.1 Protopterus annectens | reverse complement strand
TGGAGACGCATTCTGGACCTTTCAATTCTAAACACCTTCTTGCAAGTACCCAAATTCAAGATTCTAACACTACAGCAGCTTCTTCCCATGTTGGGCAAGAAAGCTTGGCTAGTAATGTTGGACCTCAAGGAGGCATACCTGCATGTCCCTATCAGACAAAATTGCAGAAGATACCTCAGTTTCATTGCAGGTTCAACCCATTACCAATTCTCTGCACTGCCCTTTGGCTTATCTACTGTGCCCCAAGGTCTTCACAAAATGCCTGGCACCAGTAATTGCATACTGCAGACAGAGGAATTCAAATATACCCATACCTGGACGACTGCCTCATCCAAGCAGAAAGCAAGGACATTCTCTTACAACATCTGACTTTTGTAAAACACCTTCTACGTTGCCTAGGGTACACAGTAAACGAAAAGAAATCAAAACTAGTGCCTTCACAAAATGAGATTCCTGGGTGCCAGCTTGAATACAACGGCCCAGATGGCTCATCTGACACCAGACAAACGACTACAACTAACTCAGTACTTCAAAATAATGGCAACAAAGACCCAACTCCCTGCAAGAAAAATTCTGTAGGCCTTGGGCTTCATGGAATCTTGCATACTACTGCCATTTGCAAAACTGCATATGAGGAAATTACAATGGTACCTAAAAAGCGTATGGACACAACACAGCCACAGCTTGGAAACAATGGTACCTCTCATTCCCTGCCTTCAACAGGAGTTTCTATGGTGGTCACAGGCATGTCACCTCAACAACGGTTAGCCTTTCACCTTACCCCCAGCCAGGCATACTGACAACAGATGCATCGGACTATGCCTGGGGGGCACACATGGCAGGACGGTGCGTTCAGGTCATATGGACTGCAGATCAAAGGAATCTGCACATCAATCAAAAAGAAATGCTAGCTGTACAGAATGCTCTGACAGCCTTCAAGGACCTCTTACATCCAGGACAGCTAATAATAAGGACAGACAACACCACAGTAATGTGGTACATAAACAAGGGGGTACACACTCCTACACACTATGCAGGCAAGCAATGACCTTGTGGAACACAGCACTGGCTTACCAAGTTCAATTACAAGCTCCATTCCTGCCAGGAAAAAAGAACACATTGGCAGACGACCTAAGCAGAAACATATGGATCCTCACGAGTGGAAACTGGATCCACAAGTATTTGCAATGATAACTCAAAAATGGGGGCGCCCAGACATAGTTTCTATCAGCTTTCAAAATTTTGCACAAGGACATTTCACCATCAAGCTTGGAAAGTGGACGCACTCTCATTCAGTTGAAAAATGCTGACAGTATATGCCTTTCCTCCATTGCCCCTTCTCACAAAGGTGCTGCTGAAAGTCAGGATGGAGAGACCTCGAATGATGCTCATTGCCCTGGACTGGCCACGCCAGCACTGGTACCCACTACTAAGGAACATGGCCCAGGGCCCACCATGGATTTTACCACAAATTCCTCATCTACTCACACAGCAAGGCAGTCAGATTCTACACAGCCAGCTCAAAATCTTAAATTTGGCTGCATGGCACATCACCTAAGCAACCAGCCAGCCCCTCTTTCACAAGCTGTTATGGATGTCATTCTGGAGGCCAGGAAGCCCAGCACCAGGAAAGCCTACTCAGACAAATGGAAAATATTTTGTGCCTGGAACCAAGCTAAAGGCCAAAATACCCTTCAGTCGGACATACCTCAGATTCTACAATATTTAACTGAGATGTTACACAAAAGACTTTCTTTTTCATCTATTAAAATCCACGCATCGGCTATTTTAGCTCACTACAACACGGATCCCCCCTTATTTTCACATCCACTTCTAAGTCAGTATCTCAGAGGGACAAAAAACATTAGGCCTCCCAGGAGAGCGCCAACACCAACTTGGGACGTAAATTTTGTTCTGGAAAAACTTACGCTGCCACCTTTTGAGCCAGCTTTCTCAACTGACTTAAAGTTTACATCATGGAAGACTGCCCTGCTGTTAGCAATTACTTCAGCCAGAAGAGTCTCAGAGCTACAGGCACTAATGGCAGTAGAGCCTTTCCTCATTTTTCATCAAGACAGAGTTTCTCTACGAACTAACCCCTCCTTTATGCCAAAGGTGGTATCCAGTATGGCTCTAAATCAAACCATCCACTTACCCACCTTCTTTCCAAATCCACAGAACAAAGGAGAAAGACTCCTGCATTCCTTGGACATTCACAGGCAACTACGTTACTACTTGGATAAAACTAAGGCTTTCCGAAAATCTGACCAACTTTTTGTATCCTATGCTACAGCATCACAAGGAAAGGCCATCTCAAAACAGACCATTTCCAAATGGATAGGACATTGCATACATTTTTGCTACACCTATCCTGGAAAACCAGTTCCTGCTAGCATAAGGCCCCACTCCACCAGAGCAGCAGCTACATCTACAGTCTTCCTCAGGGGGGTGCCAACCAAGGATATTCTGGAAGCTGCAACTTGGAGTTCAGTACACACCTTCACCAAACACTATCACTCACCACTTTACTCTGACTAGAGCTGGCTTCGCCACTGCAGTTTTGCAGGGCCTTCTACCTCCTCTAACCCTGTTTGACTCCACCTCCCATCCTTAGCTTTGGGATTCTACCCAAGTGTGATGACTGCAGCAGGGTAACACGATGAACATAGTACGGTTTTGTACCTACCATAAATGTAGATGTTCGAGTGTATACCCTGCTGCAGTCCAGGTTACCCTCCCTCCATCCCCTCTGACCTAACTAAAACCTTTCAATACCTTAAAATCTGATACAACCTTTGTGGTGTATTTGCTTATAGCTGGAGGGATATTTTCTTGGTGCTAAGCTTTTATTATTGATACTATCTACTGACCATCTTTTGGGGGGGGGGGGCACCTGACATCTGGGGCAAGAAAAACTGAAGAAAATGGAGTCGGATGCCTCTTGTATACCCCTGGCGCACTGACCTCAGGCAAGAAGAGACAGCAACCGATGCCGGACCAAGACTTTGGAATTCAGGCCGAATGCGGGACCGCCTGACAGGATAACCCAAGTGTGATGACTGCAGCAGGGTATACTCTCGAACATCTACATTTATGGTAGGTACAAAACTGTACTTTATATGTTAAGCCAACCTCAGCTTCAAAGGCAAAGACTAAAGCAGCTCTAAAGACAAAGAAACAAGTACAGCATTCTCCTGCACAGACTTCCATGCCTAAAAAACAGATGCTTAAAATGGCCGAAGACCTTATTACTTTGATCAGGGGTTCCCATCCCCCTCCTAATAAGAGGCCTAGGCAAGAGATAGAATATGAATCTTCAGATCAGGTTTCCATTTCCTCCGATTCCTCTTCTGAACAGGGATACTCCCTCCCTATGAGGATTCTGATGCTGAAGAGTCTGTTCATTCAGCCTCTCCTCCTGAGGATTATTCTTTTGGGGAAACCCTTCACACCATAAGGGAGCACTTTCACTGGGAGAGCCAAGATTACTCAGAATCTAAGAAAAGGCTCAGACTTTCTTTTACTACCTCAGTACAGACCTCTTGCTAGTCCACCTTTTCTAGACATAGTAGATGTATTTTCAGAGTCCAGCCTGTCTCCTGACTCTTTACCCCCTGCACCGGTTAAGCCAGACAGATACTACAGGATTCCAGATTCCCACAAATTTCTATATAAAAACCCTGCTGCTGACCCAGAAACTATATCTCGGGGTCCCAAAGGGGTCAAGGCTTCCACTGCGAAAAACCCTATTCCCTCCGATAGGGATTCTAGGGCACTGGACAGATGGAGGAAAAAAGTTTACACTTCTGCTACCTTGGCTGTAAGGGCTTTAAATTGTCAGTTTCATATGCTTAAATATCAGCAATATTTAATGTCACTGCTAAAACAGAAAATGTTGACAAATTCTGACTGTGCAGATGACAAGGAAATGCAGGATTAATTGCATGCAGCTGAACAAGTGGGAAAACATACTTTGCAATTTGCAATGTGGTTTTGATTCACTGGAGGCCTCTTGCAGGGCCGCTGTTATGGGTACGGTCATTAAAAGGCATGCTTGGTTAAAGGAACGTAATCTGCCTGATCATGTTAAAGCAAAATTATTGGATGCTCCTTTACAGCATGATACTTTGTTTGGTGTTAAGGCAGAAGAAGTGTTGAAGAAAATGGAGGATAAAGCGAAATCTATGCAGACAGTTAAGGATTTCTTACAGGTACAACCACCCAGATTTAGCAGGAACTGGCCTTCAAAGAATTGGTCCTTTCCAGTGTCGGGCCACAAAGAGGCAGATAGAGATGCCCTAGAGGCAGATTCCAGCCCCAAGGCTCATACAGGCCTAAACTATGGGGTGCTTCTACCTCCAAAAGCGGAGAAGACAAGTCACAGCCATATAGAAAACAGTCCCAATTACTTTCCTCTGCCAATACCAAGCACTTACCTTTTGGCAGCTCCCTTAGTGGGAAAACTAGCACTTTTTTCACAAAATTGGCATATCACCCAGGACAAGTGGATCTTGAATATAGTGTCCCAAGGCTACAGGTTCCACTTTCACACCCTGCCAAAGGCAAAAGGTATGCCAGACCTGCCACAAAATCAATGGGCAGAGGCACAAAAACAAGTTACATCCCTCATGGACATGAGGGCCATTCAGCGAGTACCACAGCAAGAGCAGGGACAAGGATTTTACTCGACTATTCCTGGTACCCAGAAAGGACAAAGCCTGGAGACCAATACTGGACCTGTCTATTCTAAACACTTTTCTGGACGTTCCAAAATTCAAAATGTTGACTCTGCAGCAGCTTCTGCCCATGCTGGGCAAAAGGGCTTGGCTTGTAACTTTGGACCTAAAAGAGGCATACCTGCATGTCCCAATCAGACAAAATTGCAGACGATACCTCAGATTCATAGGTGGATCAATGCACTACCAATTCTCTGCACTGCCCTTTGGCTTATCTACTGCGCCCAGGTTCTTCACAAAATGCCTGGCAGCAGTAATTGCTTTCTGCAGACAGAGGAATTCAAATATACCCTTATTTGGATGACTGCCTTATTCAAGCAGAGAACAAAGACATTCTACTGAAGCATCTGGCGTTTGTAAAAAGATTACTAATTTGCCTAGGGTACATGGTAAACGAAAAGAAATCAAAACTAGTACCCTCTCAAGAGATAATATTCCTGGGTGCAAGCTTAAATACAACTGCCCAGATGGCTTATCTCATGCCAGACAAAGGCAACTGACTTCTTACTTCAAAAAGTTGGCAACAAAGACCCAGATGTTCTTCATTCCACATTGCTGCAGTCCTAACAATTGGGTAGTCCGCTGTCCCAGTCGGCCCGAATACCAAAGTATATGGCTGACGTCGGTCAAGGCGCATTAGTCTGACGTCAGGGTACTAATGCGCATGACCGACGTCATATCCTCAGTCTTTTTTGCCGCATGGTCCGATGCAGAAGCAGTTTTGCGAGTGCAGGTTGGCGTTCTGAAATTTTCTGAAGTCGGAGTTTCAGACCGAATCAAAGTTGGCTAAGTACCCCGTTGGGGAATATTTTGGTTTTTTCTTGCCTCAGTATTTAACCGGATGTCAGAAAAAGTGAATAACTGTATTTCTTGTGGGAAACAGATACCTCATAGGGATTACCATACCTTGTGTATACCTTGTTTAGGGCCTGAGCACGACGTTGTTGGATGCCGCTCTTGTGCTAGATTTAACAAACGCACTATTAAGAGAAGGTTAGACTGTGCCAGGTTAGTTTTGGGAAGCGTTGTAATTATAAAATGCCGCCGGATGCTCGACGCCCGCTTCAAAAAGCGCAAGGACAAAGCAGCAAAGCCTAGATTGGAAGAACCGACGATCCCGGACGCCGGTTCTTTAGAACGCTCAGTGGAGCCGGAGGTTTTGCCAGGAGTTTCTTTGGAGTCTCAGGAGAGACTTTACTGTTACAGGATGTGTCCTCACAGGAGGTAGGCCAGGCTGAAGGGGCTTCTCAGGTGGCTGTTCTTCCCTCTCTTCCTAAGGTGGTTAGAGCCTCCCTTCTGTTTCCAAGGCTTCTTTGAGAGGCAGGCCAGGTTTAACTTCAGTGGGGGTTTCTCCTAGCTCTTCAGGATCTTTGCCTAAGAAACATATGCTTAAAATGGCAGAGGATTTGATTACTATGATTAGAGGTTCTATGCCCTCCTGATAAGAGGCCTAGGGTGGAACCTGAGTTTGAGAGTTTTGAGCAGTGTTCGAGGCTTCTGAGTCTTCGTCTGAAGACTTGCAGGAGTATCCTCCTTATTCTGATTCTGATGTGGATGATTCTACTCCTTCAGCTTCCCCTCCTGAGGATTTTGCATTTTCAGAGACTCTTCTTTCCATGAGGGAGCATTGTAAATGGGAAGGGCAAGATTTCTGTGATTCCAGGAAGAGGTTTAGGGGATTATGGTTTTACCCCAGCATAGGCCTTTAGCTATACCTCCTGTTCTGAATGTGGTGGAAGATGTTTTTGCAGAGGCTTCCTGAACCCTGATTCTTTGCCTCCTGCCCCAGTTAAACCAGATAGGTACTATAGGGTGCCTGAAGCTCATAAGTATCTTTTAAGAGTCCTAGGGCAGACCCGAAACTGTCTCTCAGGGGCCTAAAGGTGTTAAGGCTTCTGTTGTTAAAAATCCTGTTCCTCCTGATAAAGAGGCAAGGGCTTTGGATAGATGGGGAAAGAAAGTGTATACTTCTTCCACTTTAGCCATGAGGGCTTGAATTGCCAGTTTCACATGTTAAAATATCAAAATTATCTCCTTTCACAATTGAAGTCTAAGGTGGATGCTCTGGCGGAAGGTATTGAGTGTAAAGAGTTGCAGGATTTAGTTCATGTGTCTGAACAGGTGGGTAAGCATTCCTTGCAATGTGGTTTTGATGCTGTGCAGGCCTCCTCGAGGGTGGCTGCCACTGGTTCTGTTCTTCGTAGGCACGCCTGGTTGAGGGATCAGAATTTAGCTGAGCATGTTAAGACAAGGATTTTGGATGCTCCATTACAGTCTGACGTGTTGTTTGGTTCGCCTGTGGAAGCAGTTTTAAAGAAAATGGAGGACAAGGCTAAGTCTATGCAAACTGTTAAAGATTTTTTGCAGGTGCAGCCTCCGAAATTTTAGTAGAAATTGGCCTACTAAGGGATGGACATATCCTGCTTATGATTCCCAGTCTAGGGGTAGGTCTAGATGTGGTAGGGGCAGAGCTCAAGGTTCTTTTAGGCCTAGAACAGGGAGTTCACCTGCTCAGACTTCTGGTGAGGGCAGGGGTCAGTCCTTTCAGAACAGACCCAATGACCTGCCTTTTCAGCTGCCAATACATTCTCGTCTGGCAGCACCTTTGGGAGGAAGGCTGGCTCTTTTCAAAGAAAATTGGGATTTAATTACCCAAGACAGATGGGTTTTGGATATCATTCACCACGGTTACAGGTTTTATTTCCATACCTTGCCTCCTTTCAAAGGCATGCCAGACATTCCTCCTCTACAAAGAAAAGAGGCTCACAAGCAAATTTCTCTGTTACTCCAAATAGGGGCCATTCAGCCGGTTCCTGTGCCAGAAAGGGGCCTAGGATTTTATTCTCGCCTGTTCCTAGTACCAAAGAAGGGGAACACGTGGAGACCAATTTTGGATTTATCTATCCTCAACACTTATCTGGACATTCCCAAGTTCAAAATGTTGACGTTACAACAGCTTTTACCTCTGCTGGGCAAAGATTACTGGATGGTAACTTTAGATCTCAAGGAGGCTTACCTTCATGTGCCTATCAGACTAAGTTGCAGGAAGTATCTGCGTTTTCAAGCTGGAAATTCCCATTATCAGTTCTCTGCATTGCCCTTTGGCTTATCTACTGCGCCCAGAGTATTCACAAAGGTTCTGGCTCCAGTGATAGCTTACTTCAGGCTAAAAGGAATACAAATCTATCCTTACTTGGACGACTGCCTGATTCTGGCTCAAGAAAAGGAAGACCTTTTACAGCATTTGGAATATGTGATAGCAGTGCTAAGATGCCTAGGGTATTCTGTGAACGAAATAAAGTCCAGTCTAGTACCCTCTCAAGACATAGTGGGAGACTGAATACAGCAGCCCAGATGGCCTTTTTTAACCCCGGACAAACAAAAGAATCTTTCCATTTACTTCCATCAACTATCTCTTCAGTCCGGGCTGACTGCAAGGACAGTCCTTCAAGCCTTAGGGTTCATGGCATCTTGTATTCTGGTGCTTCCCAATGCCAAACTGCATATGAGGAAGCTGCAATGGTATCTCAAAAATGTATGGACACAGCACTGCCAGGATTTGGACACTGTCATTCAAATAATACCTTGCATTCAACAGGAATTTTTGTGGTGGGCTCAGGAATGTCACCTAAACAAGGGACTCTCTGTGACCCGGCCAGAGGTGAGTCAGATTCTAACGACAGATGCCTCAGACATTGCTTGGGGAGCTCATCTAAATGGAAAGTGGATACAAGACAAGTGGCCTGCCAGACTACAGCATCTACATATCAACATGAAGGAGATGTTAGCAGTCCAGTTTGCATTAATGGCTTTCAAGGAGTTACTTCTTCCAGGGCAGGTGTTGATTCTAACAGACAACACAACTGTCATGTGGTACATCAACAAACAAGGGGGAACACATTCTTACCAGTTATGCAGGCAAGCAATGATTTTGTGGGAGACTGCGCTCAGCTTGCAACTAACTCTTCAGGCAAGGTTTCTGCCGGGAGCACAGAACTCCTTAGCAGATGTGTTAAGCAGACAAATCATGGATCCCCACGAGTGGAAACTGGATCTTCATGTATTTCGGAAATTGACAGTGTCATGGGGAACTCCAGACATAGATCTGTTCGCTTCTCCACTAAACCACCAGCTGCCAAAGTTTTGCACAAAGAGGTTTCATCACACAGCTTGGAAAGTGGATGCTCTTTCTTTCAGTTGGAAAAATCTTCATGTGTATGCCTTTCCACCTCTGCCTCTTCTCCCAAAGGTGCTCTTAAAGGTCAGACAAGACAAGCCAAGGATGATTTTAATAGCTCCAGATTGGCCTCGCAACACTGGTACCCATTACTGAGGAGTCTGGTAAGGAAGCCTCCATGGCCTTTACCTTTGATTCCACACCTGTTGTCTCAGAGGGACGGTCACCTGCTCAATGTCAAGCTTCACTCTCTTCATCTAACAGCCTGGCATATTCTGTTTTGAAGCACAGCAGGTCTCAACTTCCTCAACAAGTTTTAAATGTGATTATGGAAGCCAGAAGACCTAGTACAAGGAAAGTGTACGAGAAAATGGAAGAGATTTTTATTTTGGAGTGCAGCAAAGAATTTGGAGATTTCTGACCCTAATTTGAGTGTGGCTCTTCAATATCTTACTGAGTTATTGGACAAAGGTTTGTCTTTCTCTTCCATTAAGATTCATGCTGCAGCAATTTCAGCTCACTATGATTGTGACCCACCATTGTTTTCGCATCCTTTATTCAAGCAATTTCTTAGAGGGGCAAAGAATATAAGACCCCCACGTAGAGCTCCTACTCCTGCTTGGGATCTCAATTTTGTGTTGGAGAAACTTACTCTACAACCTTTGAGCCCGCGGCTACTGCTGAATTGAAATACTTGTCATGGAAGACTGCTTTTTTGTTGGCCATTACTTCTGCAAGAAGGGTTTCTGAATTACAGGCCCTTATGGCGGTAGAGCCTTTTTTGATTTGCCATAAGGATAGGGTATCATTACGCACTAATCCTTCTTTTATGCCTAAGGTGGTTTCTAGTGTGGCTTTAAACCAAACTATTCATTTGCCTACTTTCTATGCAGATCCCCAAAATAAGGGGAAAAGATTTTGCACACTTTAGATGTACACAGGCAGTTGCGTTATTATTTAAGCAGGACTAAGGATTTTAGGCAGTCTCAGCAGTTGTTTGTTTCTTTTGCTTTGAGTTCTCAGGGCAAGCCTGTGTCAAAACAAACTATTTCTAAGTGGATTGGGTTTTGCATTGCATTTTGTTATTCCCATCATGGCAAGGAGATTCCAGCTGGGATTAGGCCTCATTCCACTAGGGCTACTGCCACTTCAACAGCATTTCTAAGGGGGGTGGCAACTAAGGATATTTTGGAGGCAGCTACTTGGAGTTCAGTGCATACTTTCTCTAAGCATTACCACCTTCCTCTCTACTCTAAATCTAGGGCTGGTTTTGCCACAGCTATTTTGCAAGGCATGTTGACAGCTCCTGCTTCTTTATGACTTGCCAGCCTCCCTTACCTCTGCTTTGGGATTCTACCCAATTGTTAGGACTGCAGCAATGTGGAATGAAGAACATAGTACAGTTTTGTACCTACCATAAATGTAGATGTTCGAGGATCCACATTGCTGCAGTCCAATTTACCCTCCCTCCTTCGCCTCTGTGTTTAGGGGTGGTTGTGTGGGTGAGGTTATACTCTTGTAATTTTGTATATATTGTACATATTTTTTGTGCAGGAGTGTTTGGTGTTTTTGGTTTTGGCCTTGTCTTTTTAGGGTCTTCTGACATCTGGGGCAAGAAAAGACTGAGGATATGACGTCGGTCATGCGCATTAGTACCCTGACGTCCTGACGTCAGACTAATGCGCCTTGACCGACGTCAGCCATATACTTTGGTATTCGGGCCGACTGGGACAGCGGACTACCCAATTGTTAGGACTGCAGCAATGTGGATCCTCGAACATCTACATTTATGGTAGGTACAAAACTGTACTTTATCTGCAAGAAAAATGCTGCAGGCTTTGGGCTTCATGGCTTCCTGCATTCTACTAATTCCATATGCAAGACTGCATATGAGGAAACTACAATGCTATCGAAAAAAGTGTTTGGACTCAACATTGCCACAGCCTGGAAACATTAATTACCATCATTCCCAGCCTGCAACAGGAGTTTTGATGGTGGACACAGGCCTGTCACCACAACAAGGGACAGCCATTCACTCTACCCACGGCCAGGCAAGGCAAACACTAACAGATACATCAGATTATGCCTGGGGGGCCCACATGGCAGCAAAATGTATTCAGGGAGCATGGCCAGTAAGCCAAATGCATTTTCATATCAATCAAAAAGAGATGCTAGCTGTTCAGAATGCTCTGACAGCCTTCAAGGATCTACTTCATCCAGGACAACTGTTGGTAAAGACAGCCACTACCACAGTCATGTGGTACATAAACAAGCAGGGAGGCACACATTCCTACCCCCTCTGCAGACAAGCCATGACTTTGTGGAACACAGCATTGACTTATCAAGTACCCCTGCAAGCACATTTCCTGCCAGGAAAGACTAATACTCTGGCAGACGAACTAAGCAGAAATCTCAAGGATCCTCACGAGTGGAAACTAGATCAACAAATCTTCAGCATAAGGAAATGGGGATGCCCAGACATAGATCTATTTGCCTCCTCGCACAACTGCCAACTACAGAGATTCTGCACAAGGACTTATCACAAACAAGCATGGAAAGTGGATGCCGTATCATTCAGCTGGAAAACCCTTACAGTATATGCCTTTCCTCCACTGCCTATCCTCCCCAAGGTACTCCTAAAGGTCAGACAAGAGAAGCCAAAAATATTGATTGCTCCAGACTGGCCACGCCAGCACTGGTACCCAATCCTAAAGAGCTTGTCTCAAGGCCCAGCCTGGACATTACCCCAAATTCCTCATTTGCTGACCCAACAAAACAATTGGATCTTGCACAGCCAACTCAGAACCTGCCTGGCTGATAATTTAACCATTCAGAGCACACCTCTTTCTAAAGCAGTTATGGATGTCATTTTGGAGGCCAGGAGGCCCAGCACCAGAAATTCTTATACAGAATAATGGAAGAGATTCTGTGCTTGGAACCAGGCACAAGGAATGGACACACTTGTACCAAATATTCCTCAGATTTTACAATACCTGAGATGCTGGACAAAGGCCTATCCTTCTCATCAATTAAGATCCATGCCTCTGCCATTTCAGCTCATTACAATATGGATCAACCTATTTTTTCACATCTACTGCCAAGGCAGTACCTCAGAGGGGCCAAAAACATAAGACCTCCAAGGAGAGCTCCAACACCTGGATGGGATCTCAATTTTGTTTTGGAAAAGCTCACACTGCCTCCTTTTGAGACAGCCAATACAGATGAGATAAAATACTTATGGAAAACAGCTCTGCTCCTAGCAATAACCTCAGCAAGAAGAGTCTGAGTTACAGGCACTAATGGCTGTGGAACCTTTTATTATTTTCCATCCGGACAGGGTTTCTCTAAGGACGAACCCAACATTTATGCCTAAGGGTAGTGTCCAGTGTGGCTCTTAAACAAACCATTCATTTGTCTACCTTTTATCCAAACCCACAGAATAAGGGGGAGAGACTTCTGCATTCTTTGGACATGCACAGAGAGCTACGCTTCTACTTGGACAAAACTAAAGCCTTCAGAAAGTCTGAGCAACTCTTAGTGGCATATGCTGCAGGATCGCAAGGAAAGGCTATTTCAAAGCAGACTATTTCAAAATGGATAGGCCACTGCATTCGTTTCTGCTATTCACAACATGGCAAATCAGTGCCTAAGGGCATTAGGCCACATTCAACCAGAGCAGCAGCCACTTCAGCAGCCTTCCTCAGAGGAGTACCAACCAAGGACATTTTGAAGGCTGCAACTTGGACTTCAGTGCACACTTTTACTAAGCACTACCACTTACCTCTTTACTCTAAATCCAGAGCAGGCTTCGCCACTGTAGTTCTGCAGGGCCTCATAGCCACTCCTAATTCTATCTAGGCCCAGCCACCCAATCTCAGCTTTGGGATTCAACCCAGGTGTAATGACTGCAACAGTGAAACACAATGAACATAGCATAGTTGTGTACCTACCATAAATGTAGATGTTAGAGTGTATTCACTGTTGCAGTCCAGGTTACCCTTCCTCCATCCCCCTTTCATTGCTGGGACCTATGTGGTGTATTTGCTTGTAGATGAAGGTAATGTTTGTTAGTGCATGCTTTTTTATGAGCAGAATTTTTAGCCTACCCTTTTGGGGGCACCTGACATCTGGGGCAAGAAAAACTGAAGAAAATTGCGTCTGCTGCATCTTTTATACCCCTGGCGCACTGACGTCAGGGAAGAGGCGACAGCAACCGACGACGGACCAGGACTTTGGAAGATCTGTTTATGGTCAGATCTAACCAGCGAGGGGTTGACCTCCGGTGTGGAACACCTGTCACCCATGTTGGTAATGACCAGGTCCAGTATGTTGTCACTTCTGGTGGGAGTGTTGGCCAGAGTTTATAAATTCTAGGAAAATGGGCAAGGGAGTTAGTACTTGAGTAGTTCTCCAGTTAATGTTTGGGTAATTGAAATCACCCAATATTAGGGTGTTTAGTAGGACTTTGTTACCCAGTGTTTCCAGAAATGTGGAATGGGAGACCTGGGACATGGTGGGTGATCTATAGCAAGCTGCAATTTGAATTGCAGTTTTGCCCGTTGTTAGTTGTACGTGGATAATCTCTGAAACATTGTGCTGTGCCAGTAACCTGGAGGTGTGGGTATCCTTGATGAATATGGATACTCTCCGCCTTTTGTATTTCGGTAGGTTCTGTGGCTGAAATGCATGGTATGAGTTGTAGCCTGGTAGTGCGTGTCTGCTCTCTGGAGCCTTAAACCAGGTTTCTGTTACTGTACATATATCGATTTTTCTCCATACTGAGGAGTGCCTCGAGTGCGTGCATGTTGAGGTTTAGACTTCTGGCATTGAGTAGTATTACCCTCAGATTTTTGTTACTTGTGTTATTTACAGCGGTGGGTTTGTCTTTTGAGCTTTGCCTAAAAAAGGCACTATGGGGCTGGCAAGAGCCTTGGCCAGTATTCTAAGGGTGACAGGTGCAAGCCATCTCTAGTGAAGCAGCGTGGCTTGTCAAGCATGTCATCCCAGGCAGACACTGGATCCCCTTTGAATGACACCAGAAACTTAACCAATCGTTGAAATAATTTTTTCTTTACACCGTGGTATCATTCTTGGTGAGGGCAGGATGCTACTCAGGGTCAAGGTCATACCGGCCTGGGCTACGTTATCTGAGAGATCTTCCATGTCTCTCCATGTAGTCCAGGGAGGTACGGCTCAGGTTATTCACACCGTGGACAATGACAGTCGTATTTGTACTTGTTTTGGAGTGACCTGAGTGCTTGTGTTATGTGGCGGATCCTGGCACCCGACAGGCAGCTAACAGTAACCTTCTCCTTATTCAGCCTAGTGAGTGGGACGTCAGTGTGCCTGACTATAGTTGCCTATTACTAGTATGTTGGGTATGTTATTTTCCCTTGAGGGCTGTGATTGCATGGCACACTGGTTTTGTGAAGTATGTGTTTCATGGTTTGTGTTGGGGGGGTGGAGGTTGCTTGGATGTCTGCTTTGGAGGGCTCTGTTGCTTTTGCAGATTTTTATTTAGAGCCTCTGAGTATGTTTTTGTGTATTTACGTGTGTTTTTTTGCCTGTGCTGGTTTAATGAGTCTATGTGAGACTGCTGGTGTGATGCCAGTATTTCCCTTCTCCTCTTGACTGTCTGATCCAGTCTTGGGTTGAGAGCTTAGCCTTCAGTTCGGCTGTATAATTGCATCTCTTGCATGTGTTAGTGTTTGGTGGTAGGATGAGAGGGTTGTCTGTGTACATGAGGCAGTTGTAACATTGCCTTAAAATGCCCAGATTCACCAGTTGGACTGGGAAAGTACACCTGAAACTGCACTTTGGACATGCCTGGATAGGTACAGTAAACTGTTTTACTGAATGGTTGGTAAGGTCAAATAGAGAGCCTTGTCATTCTGTAGTGCTAGGGTTTGTAAGTGCTTGCTATGAGTTTTGAGCAAGTGCCGAGCTGAGAAATGAATGACTTGAGTGCTTAAGTTGAACGTTTGTCTAGTTCCAAGGGAAAAATTGAAGATGAGACTTTGTGGAGCCGGGAATAGTTGTAACCTAGCTAACCAGTGCTGCCCGGCTTGCAAAACCAGGCAAATGCAGTTTTTATAGCAGGGAAATGAAAGAGATAGAAATTAGCCCAAAATAGCCAATAAAGTACTACTTTCTGGGCTGTAACCACTCCTCCAGGGACAGATAGGCTTCTCAAAGCTCCCCCTCTCTCACAGGTGAACAGAGAAACTTCCTTCTATCCAAGTAAGGTATGGGCAAACACAGAGATTTGTAACACAGCCCTGAATTCGGCACTAACCTGAAAACTGGACTATACTAGCTTAGAAAGGTGGGAAACAAGTACATTTTTTTCAGAAAATAAAGCAGATATAAAAAAACACTTTAAATGCGCATAAAAAGATGCTTATTATTCTATATCTCAGTTCAGAGTTGTAGTCAGTGCCCCTAGTAATAAAGTAGGAAGAAACACAAATACAGTAAAAGCAGTTGAATAAAGTGCAAAATATATATATATATATATATATATATATATAAACAATAGAAAACAGTCTGATTTAAACAAGTTACCCTATTAACCAGAAAAAAAAAACTCAAAACTGAGGCCTGTTCCAGCAGTCTTCAATCAGACAAGTTCTAACTGCACACCCCCGCTACTAGGGTGCAGGGGAACCTTCTCCAAAAAAGACGGCCTGGATCAGTGCTCAAAGTTGTACAAACAAAGCTATATTCAGCAGGCCTGAATCTGGTCCTATGCAACAGCAACAAGGCGCACCAATTTCAGAAAGAAACAGTTCGAATAAGCAGGCACAATAAGCCTGTGACCAGAAATTCCCCAGCTCAGAAGGGCAGAATCCAGCCTCTCCTCCCACAAGAGTGCAGACCACAAACCTTAATGTAGAATAACTGGCCTGAAGCTCAAGTGCTTAAACCAGAACTAATACACTGTTAGAATAGCAGACACTGAGCTTTCAATCAGCAATTCCCAGCTTAGAAGGATGTAAGCTACCTGTCCTGCCACAACAGTGCAGACCACAAACCTTAATGTAAAACCACCGGTATGAAGCCCAAGTGCTTAAACCGAAAGACTTAGAATAACAGTTGCAATTTAATCAGGCTACTACCAAGCAGCAATAAGTGCAGCATAATAAATAAAACTGAGTTACTTTTAAGAAGAGGCAAAAGCAAAATAAAGTAGGAGGAAACACAAATACAGTAAAAGCAGATGATTTTTTTTTTGTTTTTTGTTTTTTTTGTTTTTTTTTTGTTAGTAACGTGCAAGGAGAGAGGAAGGAAGAACCTAAGTGGGTTGGCCTTCTCAAATCTTCTCTATTATGTAGAGTGAACACTAGACTCTGAATATGATCTCACTGTATTCAGTTAAGTGAGCAAATGAGATGGACTCTGGAGGAGTGTTCAAATACAGACTTACAGGAGGGGCGGGCAATTCCAGAGCCACCAACACCAAAACAAGAACAGGAAGAGTGGGTGGGGACAAACAAGAAGAAATAGTACAGTTATACATATTACAGAGATATTAAATAAAAATGCAGACAAAAAATGAGAATAAACACTTATCTTTTCTCAATATCACAGCTGGCAGTATGTCAATCTCTCTGCAGCAGCCTGAGGAACAGGTGTATCTGATTCAAAACACAGGACAGAAACCAAACAATACAGATGCAGGAATACTTTGGCCGGATGAAACTAGTTCTGAAATCTTACTGCCACTAAGAAAACAGACAAGGCCTCCAGACAAAGGATTTCACTACAACTAAGGTTAATACTGAGAGATATACATCTATAACACACAAGAAGAAGAATAAGTACAGTTGTACAGATTGCAGAGATATTAAATCAAAATGCAGACAAAGAATGAGAATAAACACTTATCTTTTCTCAATATCACAGCTGGCAGTAGGTCAATCTTTCTGCAGCAGCCTGAGCAACAGATATATCCAATGCTGGTAATTGCCTGTAGCCTTTTCCTCTGTGCTGGGATTTTAATTCAGGATTGGTCCTTACCTTGCTGCATGATGTCAGACAAGCATACAGGTTTTAAAAAAATGCTCTCTGTGTGGGCACAAAATATCAAACTCTGCCCACTCTGAATGTGTATACTGTCTGGGGGCAGGTCATCTGGAAGTAGTGTGAGATTTGTTCTGGCTTCAACCACAGAGCCTTGGTTGAACGCAGGAACAAGCTAGTACGTAAGTGATTGGTAACTTCTTCCTCAGTGTCTGGAGCATCTCCCCCCACAAATAAACCAGTGGAAAAATCCTGGGGGGAGAAAGGGGAAAAGTCTGAAGAAAAGCCCAGTCTCAAGGAAATGCTTCCTTGACCCCTCTCTTCATTGGCATCAGCTCAGCCTTCTAAAATATCTAAGGCTTTTGGTCCATCTACCTCTTAAGATCCAATGCTATGTTCATACAAGTCTCCTTCCCATAGACTGCCTCTGTTCTGTCTGGAGCCAGTTTTGAGACCTGCATACTCCATTTCTACAAGAAACTCTAGAGTTTTTAGATCCTCGTCTACTTCCTCATCCTTCAGGTCTACCAGGAGTCTGTCTGAAGCAGATGTGGACAAGATGGGAAAATTTCTTAGAACCTAAATTCAAGTTGCATGCTTCCATCTGTCTTGCATTGGACCAGTGAGCTTTGAGCCAACCCAGAAAACTTTAGTGACTCATACTCCGAGCTGTCTGCATCGGATGTTTTGAATCCAGGATTTCCAGTCTTGTCTGGGTCAGAACCAAAGGCTTAGCCCTCGTTGACTAGGTTTTATCTGATCCAGCAGGCAACAGTGTTGTCAGAGCTGTAGCTTCAAGGCCATGTCTGGGGGTAAGGGTTCAACGCAGGTTGTTGGAGCCATCCCTTCCCCTCAGGGTTCACTGCTAGATAGTTCATCTCTGACTTCTCCGTCGCAACAGGGTTATGGGGAAGTCTTGAATTTCTCTCTGCAGGTGGCTTCAGCTCCTAGTGAAGCAGTCCTGGGCTCCCTTTCAGCTTCTGCCATCAAGGTATTGTAGCGAGGTCTCCATGTGACTGGAGATATGACATCCTTGCCCCCCTCGTGTCCTCCTTCAATTGTATGCTCTGGTTTTTGAGTCTGTTCATTCTGTTGTTTCGGGAGAGATGGTCTATTCTAACCTTGAGACTATCCTTTTACAGAAACCCCCACATGCTTCCGGGTCCTCCTCGAATAATCTTCATGAGCAAGTCCCCTGGAAGTAATGGTGCATGAGGAGAAACATTGATTCCCCGCAGGAATTCCTAACAAGACACAGACTTCGGTGAAGGGCAAGAGTCCCCTGTGTCGCCTATTAAAGATGTCTTGCTCAGAGAAATTCTTGAGCTTTTGAGGCAGAAAAGTGATTGATTGGTCTTCCAAAGCTCTTTCCCAGGAAGAGTTTGTGTTTGATGTTTCGGAACTGACTCTGCTACATCCTAGGTGGCCACCCAGCAAACAAAATGGTGGCTCTCATTTCTTTTTGTGGTTGAAAGGATCTGGATATGACCGAACCTATTCCTTAATGCACACAAAAAAGTACCTAGTTGCACCCAAGGATCATGCCCGTGGCAGCAGGGGGTCCTCCAGTTGGTCATGGTGGTTGCTGCAGCAGCCAAATAGGAATTTGCCAAAGTAAGTCCTTCCATCCACCTACACACCCCCACACCCCAGACTGGGAGTCTAGGGCCTAGGATAGATTTGGGAAGTGAATTTTCTTCTTCAGCAGCCTTTGCCATACAGTATGTGAATTATCTGGCGCATTTTACAAGGCTCCAGAGGGATTTGACTAAGGAATTTGCCAAATCCTTCTCCAGGTTCATGTCAGCGGAGGATAAAAAGACCATTTCCTTGCAACTGCCCACCCTTCAGTCACTGTCAAACACCTCCTTGTGGCTGATTTCCCATGCTACAGAGTGTGTTTTGCGAGCAGCTGGTTCAGGCATTACCACTGAGAGATGAGCCCTACAATTCTTTCATCAGTGTACCTTTTGTTGGATTTACCATGTTTGGACCCAAACTTAGACTGCCCAGGATCGTGCAAGATGGGGAAAACCTTTGTCTACCATAGCGATATGTTTTTCTACTCCTCAGAGCACCTTTTCAAGAAACCAGAAAGGAGGCAGAAAGATGTGATTTTGGAAATCACAATGGTTTTCTCAGGCTTCTTATGGTGAGAGATTCCTTTTCGGCAGAGGGGAACTCGAATGGTAGATGTTGCCCACGAGGCAGAGGGGGACCCACAAAGCCAGGGCTTCAGAGGTCCCTTTTCCAAGAAGCATTTGCAGTGCCCTTGAATGGTTGTCAAACTGCTGCACTCTGGAGGCATTCGGGGGGGTGCTTACCTCTGCACCCAGAGGCCTGTACATCCATCACCAAAGATGTCTGGATACAGAGAATAATTACTAGAGGTTATTGTATCCTTCCCTCATTCATCTAAGAGAAATTCCTGATATACAACACCATCAGAGGAAGGATGCAGCCTCAGAGGTAGACCAGCTGCAAAGAAAGAGACTATCCAAAAGGTCCTAGTAAACCAGAGAGGATTTGGAATTTTTTCAAGATCGACTATCCAGGAGATATCCCAAGTTCTAGTTGGGAGCCAGTTACTTTTACTTCATAAACCTGCCCTTTGGGCTCACCACAACCACTAGGTATTCACCAAATGTATGGGAGTGGTTGCAGTTCACCTGAGATTGCTGGGATTCTGGGTGTTTCCATACTTTAAACTGATTCCTCGTGCTCCCACCAGACACCTACTGACAAATGCCAGGGACTACCTGCTGCATTTTTGTCTACACCTGGGCATCACAGTCTGACAAATCTCTTCTCCTTCCCACTTGGACCCTAAAGTTCATAGGAGCTCATCTGGATACAGTTTGTGGATCAGCTCCCTCAATCCAGACTGTCCAAGGTACAGTATCAGGTGACAAATCTACCGTGTCTTCGGTCACCACCAGCCAGGCTGGTCCTTCAGTTTCTTGCCTCAGTGGCATAACCATTCTGCCTTCAGCAAGATATTACATGAAAGTACAGTGGACACTAGCAGCAATAGTGGTCTATGAATAAACATCCTATATCATCTCCTGTTCGAATCAGAGATCTGCAAACAGTATGCATCTTCGTGGATTCATGCAGCAGGTGTTTTAACAGGACCGTCCCTTTGTTCTTCGAATGCCAAGGCCATGGGTGACCACAGACTCTTCCCAGTTGGGGTAGAGGGGGCATTACCTGGGACACAGTCCAACGTAAATGTTTCCCCTTAGCAGCCAACTTTTACATCACCGCCCTAGAGATGACAATTCTACCATTGCAGGCCTTTCGAGACACCATAACTCAAGGGACAGTTGCCATACAGACAGACATTTCAGTGGTCTGGTACATCAACAAACAGGGAGTAATCCGCTCTTAACACTTGTGTAGGGGAGGCAGTCTGTGGGGCAGGGGGTGATCTCTTCCATATGCTTTCTTCTGGCAATTTGCATTCTGGGGAAGTCCAGAATTTTAGTGGATAGACTGAGCAGATCTATTCTTCTGCCTCATGAATAGTCTTCCAACCCTTCAGTGGTAGAACAGAATTTTCGTCAATGGGGACAGCCATGCTGCAACATTTTCACCTCTGCCCACAATTTCAAATGCAGCAGGTATTTTTCCCTAATATATCCCAGAGAAGGGAGAAAGAAGGGACACACTGATCCCCGATTGCCCCCGGTGTCCTTTGTGTGTACCCTCCTATACCTGTCATATTTGAAGTTTTTACAGAAGGTTTGCCAACAAAAGAGCAAGGTGATTCTCATTGCTCCATTCTGGCCTTGCAAGTGTGGTTCCCATTCCTTTGGCATCCTCTGTTACCATCCTTGGGTTATGGATCCTTCTCCAGATCTTATGCCTCACCCCCTCCAGGCTCACCCTGATGCACAACCCTCAGATTGACCTTATGGTTTCTCCACTTCCTTTTATGGCTAGACAGTCAAGGCTTTCCTTTTAGGTGTTGCACATCCTTACATCTTCCCAAAAAGACTCCATTAGGAGGATGTACAAGAGCTAATGGAAACTGTTCTCCATGTGGACCAGTGAGAGATATCTAGACCCTTTTCAGCATACATTGCTCCAATTTTAGAATTTCTGACCTGCATTTTCTGTAATGGAGCAAATTACTCTGTAGTCAAGGTACAACTAGCTGCACTCTCCAATTTTCATGTAGGTAAATGTTATTTGTCCTTGTTCTCGCTTACATTATGCTCTCAAAGGTAAGTTTTTATAAAGGCCACCTATCAAGGATCCCACCCCTGTTTGGGACTTGACAGTTCTTTTCCAGGCCTCAACTCCATTTCCATGTGAATCCACAGTGAAAGCCAGTTTAAACTTTGTTCTGGAAAAGCATATTTCTAACTGCTATATTACATCTGCTAGATGAGGATCAGAATTTTAGGTATTTCCAACAGCCTTGTCATTTTTCATAAAGTTAGTGTTTCTCTTCTTACCAACCCCTCCTCCTGAAAGTAGCTTCTGAATTTACCCTTAACCAGACCATTAATTTACAGTTCTTTTCACCCAAAATTCTCCAATAAAGGAGAATGTGTGCCATTTGTTGCATGTACACAGACAACTGAGATTTTTATCTCCATAGAACAAAAACTTTCAGGAAATCGGACCAATGTATTTAATTCTCAGCAGCTAAATTGGGACAATCTGTCTCTAAAGTTGTTAGTATGGTGGCTCACTGAATATATTGAGTTTAAAAAACGGAAAAAATCTGTTATCCATTTTATCATTCATCGCGACCGGGGTTTGTGGATCAGATGTCAGATCCGACACTACAGATTAGATTCAAGGCACAAGCTTCTCCCATCTCCCACAATCCTCCTCTACCTATAAAGCCTCCGATCTCATTTGCCACATTTCGCAACAGACGTGATTCCTAGCTCGCAGCTTATTCAAGTCTTATTTTCAAATGTTTTCAGCTAAGTAAATTTTTTTTCCTGTTTTCTTATCTAGTTTAGACCTCCTCTTTCATCCCGCTCCCTTGTTTAGCTTTCAGGAATTAGGCTGGTAACCTTTCTTTTCCTTTTTTCCTCCCTTTTTAGCACTTGGCACCTTTTTCTGTTCTTCCACTTTCTGTCAGTCCCCCCTTCTAGTGTAGTTGTAGAGCTGTTTGGGGGGGGGGGGGGCGTTCTGTCTGCTGTTTTTTCTCCATGGTGCTGTAGTGTTTTTTTTTTTTTCTGTGTCCTTCCCTTTGTGTGTGGGTGTGTGTTTGTGAAGAAACTATGTCAAGAGAGACAAGCCTACCAGCTTAAAAAGATGCTCTTCTTGTGGGCATAAGATGCCTAACTCTGAAGCTCGGAAGAAGTGCGTTTATTGTCTGGGGTCCGACAACCTCGAGGCTGAATGCTGCGTTTGTGCAGCATTCAACCCTTAGACGTTGGCAGACCGTCGCAACAAACTCTTGCTCAAAGGCAATGGCACAAGAGGGCCCTTTTATTTCAGGCGCTCCATCTTCTAGCGGCCTCAAAGATCCTAAGAGCAAAGCCTCCTCTTTCTCCCCGGGGGTTCTCCTCCTGCGCTGCAAAAATGGCCCAGACCCTCAGATCAGAGTTCTTTGGATCTGAAGCCTCCTTTGAATGTTTCGGATCTCAAGCCTCAGGATCTGTCTTCAGGTGCCGAGGTCTCCTTGGATTGGAGACCCTTGGATCCTAGCTCCGCTAACATGGATCCAGAAGTTCCCACTTATCAGAAGCAAGCGGGTCTTCCACGGCCAGATCCAGCATATGTGTTGGATCTGGAGTTAAGTTTTCCAGGGTCACCTATCAGGATCTTCTTGGTACCTGAGGTGTTCTGCTTTTCAACAGGTCAGGGAATTCCAGTTTTCCTGGTTCTTCCAGGGTCCCTGACCAGCTCTATCTCTTTGACTTTGGATCAGAGCGGTTCTCTGCTCTGAGAGGTCAGTGCTGGGTCCCTAGGGATGGGTTCTGGTCCTTTCAGATAGTTCCCTTCCTTTGGGAACTTCCACCTTCGACAGCTCGGGGCCAACAGTGGAGGGACGGGGCCCAGGCTGGGCTCCACACCCGCTTTTGTGGCTTTGGCTACAGGGGATGTGGTCTCCTGGAGTCATTCAGCTTTTTGGGTGGTAGAACGGCCCTTTTCCATGTCTGGAGCAGCATCTTCCCCTCTACCAGGAATGTCTCAATCTATCAATATCAGAAGTCCTAAACCCATTTATCTTACCCAGGGTCAACCCTCCTGAAATGGCCTTCACATTTCCAGAACCCCAGAGTTTCCCCTCTGAGTCTTCTCCTGAGCTCCTTACAGAAGAGCCACCTCAAAAGACAGTCCAAGAATAAGCACTTGGATTCCCCCATGGAGTCGCTCACAGAGAACATAGATTTTGATGAAGGGGAATGGTCTCCCAGATCTCCACCAGGAGATGTCTCCTTTAGACACATTCTGGAGCTTTTGAAGCAGAATGGCGGATGGTCCACCCACTCCCCGTCTGTAATGTTCTTCGTGTTTCACTGTTGCAGTCATCACACTTGGGTTATCTGACTGCAGGTAGCCCTCAGTCAGCCCGAGTACCAGAGTCTTGGGATTTCTGCGTCCGATACTGTCGCTTCTTTCATGACGTCAAGTAGTCAGGGGTATAAAACAGGCAGCCAACACCATTACATCAGTCTTTCTTGCTGAGGAGGAGTACGAAGCAGAAACAGTTTGCAAGTGCCAGTTGGCCGCTACCTGAAATATTCGTTTTTCCGAGTTTCAAATCTGAAGTCTTCTAAAGCTATGTACCGCGTTGGGGATTTTCTTTTCCTGCTCTAACTGATGTCAGTAAAGTTAACAATTGTCTTGGCTGTGGAAAGCAAATACCTCAGGGATTTTCATTCTTACTGCATCACCTGCTTAGGCCCAGACCAGGACGTCCCTCGCTGTCAGTTTTGTGCCTTGTTTAACGCCCAAACCATTCGTCGTCTGGCTATTTGTCGCAAAATTCAGTCACTCTCATTCTCCGTATTCCGAAATGGCTTCGACAAGCCATCCGACTACCAATCTTCTGAAAAAGCATAAAGATATTCTGAGACAAACTGCATAGGTCCAAACTGCCGACATTTCCGTTAAGCTAGTCACCAGTCCGCCAGTACTCAGTGAGGTGCCTGTGCAGCCTCTGATGCCCGCTTCTACAGATTCACAGGCCTCTGCTGAGACCCATTCTGAGTCCAGTATGCCGCACGATGCTCTATGGAACCTGCGGATGTCTCTACTTTGGATGAGTCTGGAGCCGCTGTGCAGGCACCGGCTTATCGGGGTGTATTCCGACCTACCGATGTTCGCATTAAACCAACAACTTCATTTTCAGCTAAAACTGCTATGTTTCTCAGGCCCAGAGTACGCACTATGCCTAGAAAACTGACCAAAGTGCATGCTCAAGCTCCCATGCCAGAAAAACAAATGCTTAGAATGGCTGAAGACCTTATCACACTAATTAGGGGATGCCAGCCTTCCCCTGCCAAGAGACAAAGGATTGAGTTTCTTTCTGATTCTACACACCAGGAGTCCGATGACCCTGACCCTTCTGGTTCTGGTTACCAGGACATACCCTTATCAACCTTTGAGGATTCAGATGCAGAGGAATCCATTTCCTCTGCCTCCATTCCAGAGGATTTTTCTTTTGGTGAAACCTTGCATACTTTGCGACCATTTATGCTGGGAATGCCAGGACTGTCCTCAGTCCAAAGAGAGACTCTGAGAATTTTTAGAGTTGCCTCAGCACAGGCCTCTAGCTATACCCCCTGTCCTGGATGCTGTAGATGTCTTCATGGAATCTAGTCTTACTCCAGACACTTTACCACCGGCCCCTAGAAAACCTGACTGGTACTAGAGTACCTGATTCTCCCAAGTTTCTCTTTAAGAACCCTATTGCGGATCCAGAGACCATTTCCCAGGGTCCTAAAGGTATTAAGGCTACTACAGCCAAAAACCCTACTTCAGATAGGGATTCCAGAGCTTTAGACAGATGGGTAAAAAGGTATATACCTCTGCAACTCTTGCCATCCAGGGATTAAATTGCCAGTTTCACATGTTGAAGTACCAGCAA
>NC_056741.1:18531223-18668723 GCF_019279795.1 Protopterus annectens | reverse complement strand
CAGACGACTGCAAACTGGGCGCCATAATCAACTCTCCAGTTGACACAAACATCCTTCAAAAAGGTCTCACAGAGACAGATAACTGGTGCCAGCGCCATAGTTTAAAGCTAAATGCCAAAAAATGTATAGTCATACCCTTTGGCAAAAACAATGTGCCCACAAATTACCACATAGGCGGAAACCCATTAAGTACAGAGAAAGTTATTAGGGACCTGGGGACCCAAGTTGATAGCAATCTCTCCTTTGAAAACCACATTGCCAAAGTGGTTAGAAAGACCTCCTACATAGCCCACCTCATCACGAAGGGTTTCACATCTAGATCAAGAGAGGTAATCGTGCCCCTTTATTCATCCCTCATCAGGCCCATCATAGAATACAATGCCCCTTTTGGTATGTACCTTACCCGACACCTGCAAGCAATTAGAAAGACCCCAAAAGTATCTCACCAAGAGGATCAAGGGTCTCATACAGATGCCATATGCTGCTCGGTTAAAAAAACTCCAGCTCTACTCAGTTGCATACCGCCTACTTCGAGGCGATCTATGCCTGACATACAAAGCTATGTCAAATCCAGAAGTAATGGACATGCTCCACCTCAGTAAATCTAAATCCCTTAGAGCCACACGCTCGAGGGACTTGAAACTCAACACAGAAATAAATAGAACTTGCTGGAGGGACAGGTTAATAACCCAGAGGCTCCCTTCGCTCTGGAATAGAATTCCAGTGCATGTGAGGCAGAGCACCTCACTGAATCTCTTCAAAAAGAATCTCAATAGGTGGATGGGGGATCGTAGGTTTGTCCCAGGGATTGCTCCCTTGTCACTATTAGACAAGAGGCACAGTAAACTAAACCTTAAAAAGGGCACAGTATACTCAAATCAAGGGGTGGCGTAAGCCATACAGAATCGGGCTAGGCTTATAATTGCCCCAGGGCAGATAGCCTACTATGAACCTATGAACCTAAGAGTGTTGTGCTTTGCCAGGAAAATGCATGGTTTCTTTAATTAGAACTTTGTGCTCTGCCAGGAAGTGATGTCATTTGGGGGGGGATTTTCAGTGTTTTTAGTATTTAAACTCTGCTTTAATGTTCGGTTCATGTTTGATAAAGTCTCCTGAATTGTATAATTGGAGACAAAAGCACTTATTATTGTACATTGGTGAATACTGATGATCGTTTTTATTCTAATAAAGGACTGTTTTTACCATTCTGCGTTGGTATATACTTGCCAGTGGACTCCATTCTGTTTTTTGTTTGTACTGGAAAAGCTCACGCTTCCCCCTTTTGAACCTGCGGCTTCATCAGAGTTAAAATTACTTTCTTGTAAAACAGCCTTGCTTTTAGCCATAACCTCAGCTAGAAGAGTGAGTTACAGGCACTGTCTGTGGAACCCTTCATTATTTTCCATGGTGACAGGGTTTCCCTCAGGACTAACCCGTCCTTTATGCTTAAGGTGGTTTCCAGTGTGGCTCTAAACCAAGCCATCCATTTGCCAACCTTCTTCCCTAATCCTCCGAATAAAGGAGAAAGGATCCTGCACTCCTTGGACATGCACAGACAGCTCAGGTTCTACCTTGACAGGACTAAACCTTTCAGAAAATCCGACCAGCTGCTAGTTAGATTTGCTACAGGGGCAGAGGGCAAGGCCATTTCAAAGCAAACCATTTCCAAATGGATATCGCACTGCATCCATTTCTGCTACCACCACCATGGAAAACCTACCCCACAGGGGGTCAGAACACATTCCACTAGGGCTACTTCCACCTCTACAGCATTTCTCAGGGGAGTCCCTACCAGGGATATCCTGGAAGCTGCAACCTGGAGTTCTGTACAACCCTTCACCAAGCATTACCACTTAACTATTTTTTCTAAATCCAGAGCTGGATTTACTACAGCAGTCTTACAGGGCCTGCTAGCCAGCCCCAACTCCTCTTGACTGCTTCCATCCTTCCTCAGCTTTGGGAATCAACCCAAGTGCGATGACTGCAACAGTGAAACACGAAGAACATAGTACAGTTGTGTACACTTATCATAAATGTAGATGTTGGAGTGTATTCAGTGTTGCAGTCCTGGTTTCCCTCCCTCCCTCCAGCCCCCTGTTTTTCTCTATTCTTTCTACCTATCCACTATATGGCCATTTTTTATGGCAGTGGTATTTACCTTTTACTGGTGGTGGTCCACACCATATACTAGCTTCCTATCTGTGGGGCTCCTGACACCTTGGGCAAGAAAAACTGATGTAATGGCGTTGGCTGCCTGTTTTATACCCCTGATGACCTGACAACATGGAAGAACCGACAGCATCCGACAGAAATCCCAAGACTCTGGTATTCGGGCCAACTGAGGGCTACCTGCAGGCAGATAACCAAAGTGTGATGACTGCAACAGTGAATACACACTAACATCTACATTTATGGTAAGTGTACGCAACTGTTACTTCCTTGAAGGTTTTCGGGATGGGCTCATCTAATCCCCCCCCCCCCCATGTGGACAAGCTGGTTGACCTCATCACGCACAGGGCATGGAAAGAACATGACACTGTGAAACCAAGTTCCTAAGATTGCTGTTAAGATGTTCTTCGTGTTTCACTGTTGCAGTCATCACATTTGGGTTATCTGTTTGCAGTAGCCCTCAGTTGGGATTAACAAAGTCTTGGGTCCTGCGTCGGTTGCTGTCCCTTCCATGATGTCAGGTCATCAAGGGTATAAAACATGCAGCTGACGCCATTACATCAGTCTTTTCTTGCCGTGCATTGCCCGAAGTGGAAGCAGTTCGCAAGTGCTGGTCAGGCAGACTCCTGAAATTTTTGTTTTTGAGTTTCAGAACCGAAATCTTCAACTAAAGGTAACTTGGAGAAACTTTTTCTTGCTCCTTACCGATGTCAGTAAAAGTTAATAATTGCATTACTTGCGGAAAGCAAATACCTCACAAAGATTTTCATTCGTACTGTATCCCTTGCCTAGGCCCTGACCACGACATACCTTGCTGTCGGTTTTGTGCCTTATTTAATCAACGTACTATCCGTCGGTATATTTTTGCCTCTAAATATTTCAAATCAGTTATCCAGAAATGTAGGTAAGCCATCCGACTACTGGTATTCCGAAAAAGCGCAAAGATAAAGACAGAGACAGGCCGCCTAGGTCCAAAGCTGTCGATGACGCTTCTCCTAAGCCAGTCGCCAATTTGCCAGTACTGAGTGAGGCGCTTTTGCAGCCCATGATACCCGCTTCTTCTGATTCGCAGGTCTCTACTGAGACCCATTTGGAGTCTGGTATGCCGCGAGATGCTTCAACTGTGGAACCTGTGGATTTCTCTAACTTGGATGGGTCCGGAGCCACTGTGCAGGCACCAGCTTCCGAGGGTGTATTCAGGCCTACAGACTTGCATATTAGACCAACGCCTCCTACTTCAAGGCCTAAACCTCGAACCTTGCCTAGAAAACAGATGCCCAGGCCGCATGTTCAGGCCTCTATGCCTAAAAAAACAAATTATAAGAATGGCTGAAGACCTTATAACTTTAATCAGGGGAAGCCAACCTCCCCTTTCCAAGAGACCTATGACTGAGTTTGTTTGTTAATCTTCTGACCAGGATTTTGTTTTTTCTGATTCTTCTGATGATCTGGATTTACCCTTATCTACTTAGGAGGATTCTGATGCAGAGGACTCTATTCCCTCTGCTTCCCCTCCAGAGGATTTTTTTTCCCTTTGGTGAAACCTTGCACACACTTAGAGAGCATTTCCACTGGGAAAGCCAGGATTTTTCTGATTCGAAAGAGGCTTAGGGATTTCTTACTCCTACCTCAGCATAGGCCTTTAGCTATACCTCCTTTACTAGACATTGTTGTTGATGACTTCTCGGAATGTAGTTTGGCCCCTGATTTTTTGCCTCCTGCTCCCGGAAAACCTGACCGATATTACAGGGTTCCTGACTCTCGATAGTTCCTTTTTAAAAATCCTATTGCGGATCCAGAGACACTTTCACCGGGACCCAAGGGCATTAAGGCTTTTACTGCCAAAACCCCTACCCCTTCTGATAGAGACTCCAGGACGCTGGATAGATGGGGTAAGAAGGTTTACACTTCTGCAACCTTGGCCATTAGGGCCTTAAACTGTCAGTTTCATATGTTAAAGTATCAACAACATATTATTGGACTGCTTAAACAGAAAATGTAGTTGATTCCTGACTGTGCTGAAAATAAGGAATTACAAGATTTAATGCATTCTGCTGAACAGGTTGGAAAACATACTTTGTAATGTGGGTTTGATTCTTTAGAGGTCTTTTGCAGGGCTGCTTTCACTGGGTCTATACTCAGAAGGCATGCTTGGCTTAAGGATCAGTCTTTGCCTGATCATGTTAAAGCTAAACTGTTGGATGCTCCCTTAAATCAGGACCACCTGTTTGGTAACAAAGCTGAGGAAGTTCTTAAAAAGATGGGAAGATAAAGCTAAATCTATGCAAACTGTTAAAAGATTTTCTTACAAGTTCAGCCTCCAAGATTTAGAAGGCATTGGCCCTCTAAGAGTTGGTCCTTTCTGGCCCCTTTCTGGTCTTCTCAAGCCAAACCCAGACGCAGCAGAAACCCCAGGTTTCAGTCCCAGGGTACGCACAAGACTAAGCAGTGGGGGGCTTCCGCTTCCAAATCTGAGAATAGTAAGACTCCCCCCTATGGAAAACTGTCTCAATGACTTGATTTTACAACTTCCAAGCACTTCTCAACTGAATGCTCCTTTTAGGGGGGAAGATTGGTCTGCAGGCCAAAAATTGGGAACTCATTACCCAGGACAAATGGGTTTTAAATGGTGTCCCAAGGATACAGATTTCATTTCTACATGGTACTAATGCCAAAAGGTTGGCCAGATCTACCCCCAAATCAGTGGGCAGAGGCTCAAAAGCAAGTACTTTCTCGTTTAAACATAAAGGCTTTTCAAACTGTACCAGAAGAGGAAAAAGGACAAGGTTTCTACTCAAGACTTTTCCTGGTACCCAGAAAAGACAATTCTTGGCGTCCTATTCTGGACCTGTCTAAACACCTTTTTGGTGATTCCAAAATTCAAGATGTTGACTCTTCAGTTGCTTCCTATGCTAGGAAAAGATGCCTGGATGGTAACACTCGATTTAAAGGAGGCATACCTGTACATCCCAATCGGGGAATCTTTCAGAAGATACCTACGCTTCAAAGCAGGCTACATTCACTACCAGTTTTCTGCACTGCCCTTTGTGAATACCCTGGGCATGCGAAGTGCCTTCAGGGCAAATGAAGCCCAAGACAAATGCATCTGCATATCAATCAAAAAGAAATGTTAGCTGAATCAAAAAAGTGTTAGCTGTACAGAATGCTCTGACAACTTTCAAGGGCCACATTCTTCCAGGACAACTAATGGTAAAGACGAGCAACACCACGGTTATGTGGTACATAAGCAGGGGGCTACACATTCTTACCCCCTCTGCAGACTAGCCATGGCATTCTGGAACACAGCCCTGAGCTATCAGGTGCAATCTACAAGCTCAGTTCCTGCCAGAAAAACTAAATACACTGGCAGACGAACTAAGCAGAAACCTCATGGACCCACACGAGTGGAAACTGGAACCAAGAATTTTCAACATATTGACAAGCAAATGGGGGGGCCCAAATATATAACTGTTTGCCTCCCCCCCAGAACTATCAGTTGGAAAATTTTTGCACAAGGGCTCCCCACAAACAAGCTTGGAAAGTGGATGCTCTGTCCTTCAGCTGGAAAAACCTATCAGTTTATGCCTTTCCTCCTCTGCCTCTGCTCTCCAAAGTACTACTAAAGATCAAACAAGACAAAGGATGACTTTGATTGCACCAGACTGGCCACGCCAACACTGGTACCCCCTCTTGCGCAGTGTGTCACTGTTGGCCCCATGGCACCTGTTTCAGACTCCTACCCTATTGTCTCAGCAGGAGAACCAGATTCTGCACCCTCAGCTTCAAACACTGAACCTAGCAGCCTGGCTAATTACCTAATCTCTCCTTTACCATCCCTCAGTAAACCAGTGATGGATATCATTTTAGAGGCAAGGAGGCCTAGTACTAGAAAATTGTATGCTGAAAAATGGAAAAGATTCTTTGCCTGGAACCAGTCTCAAGGGATGAGCACAGCAGTGCCCAATTTACCTCAAATTTTACAATACTTAACTGAGATGCTTCACAAGGGCCTGTCTTTCTCCTCCTCCAAAATTCACACCTCAGCCATTTCAGCTCATTAGAATACAGAACCACCCATCTCCTCTCATCCACTGCTTAAGCAGTTCCTCAGAGGGGCCAAAAATCTACGACCACCCAGGAGAGATCCAACTCCAGCCTGGGACCTCAACTTTGTATTGGAAAAGCTCACCCTTCCTCCTTTCAAGCCAGCTGCCACTGCAAATTTAAAATTCCTTTCTTGGAAAACAGCTTTCCTTTTAGCGATCACTTCAGTAAGAAAAGTATCTGAATTACAGGCCCTCATGGCAGTGGAGCCTTTCATCATCTTTCATGCAGGCATGGTGTCCCTCAAGACCAATACCTCCTTCATGCCCAAGGTGGTATCCAGTGTGGCCCTTAAATCAGTCCATACATTTGCCGACCTTCTTTCCTAATCCACAGAACAAAGAGGAATGGATTCTGCACTCCTTAGACGTGCAGACAACTTAGATTCTACTTGGACAAAACTAAACCTCAAAGGAAATCTGATCAATTACTGGTGGCATTTGCTGCAGGGGCAGAGGGGAAGGCTATTTCAAAGCAAACCATTTCCAAACAACGGAAAACCTATCTCGCAGGGGATCAGGCCCATTCAACCAGGGGCTGCATCTACCTCTACAGCCCTTCTCAGAAGCGTCCCAACCAGGGACATCCTAGAAGCTGCTACCTGGAGTTCTGTACATACTTTCACCAAGCATTACCATCTGCATATTTTCTCTAAATCCAGAGCTGGCTTTGCCACTGCAGTTTTGCAGGGCCTTTTAGCTGGTCCTAATGCTATAGAAACTCCTCCTCCCATCGCTTTGGGAATCTACCCAAATGTAATGACTGCAACAGTGAAACACGAAGAACATAGTACAGTTGTGTACACTTACCATAAATGTAGATGTTCGACTTTATTCACTGTTGCAGTCCTGGTTACCCTCCCTCCAGCCCCCTTTCTTCTTTTGGTTATACCTGTACTCTCCTTTAATATTCTCAAAAGCTTTTTGGTGTATTTGCTTTTTTGTTGGAGGTATATCCTTGTATATCTATAGATTTAATTGCTTCCCATTAGGGGGCACCTGACATCTGGGGCAAGAAAAACTGATGTAATGGCATTGGCTGCATGTTTTATACCCCTGACAACCTGACATCATGGAAGAAGGGACAGCAACCAACGCAGGACCCCAAGACTTTAATCAGGCCGACTGAGGGCTACTGCAAGCAGATAAACCAAATGTGATGACTGCAACAGTGAATACACTCTATCATCTACATTTATGGCAAGTGTACACAACTGTACTTTCTTGAGCCATCCAACACCCCCCCCCCCCCCCCGCAGCAGACCGCACTGTAGCAAGGGCTTGCCAGTCAATGCTATAATGGTTGCTGTTGCCGCCGCCACAAAAAAGGACCTAGCTGAACCGAGCTCCAACGTTCATCCTCTGAATCGAGTGTCTCGGGCAGTCTGCAGACACTGGAAGCACGTTTATGCTTCAGTCACGTTTGGTTTCAGTGCCCTAAATTACTTGGCACATTTCACCCGCTTCTAAAGAGATCTTGTTTCTGAGATGACCAGATCCTTTTCAGAGTCGATGATGGTAGAGAACCTGAAGTAGGTGTCTTCCAAGCTCACCACTCTTTCAACTATTGCTAATTCCTCAGTGAGGTTGATCTCTAATGCAGCACAAGGTACTACTTGAGTGGCCGGTGCAGGCATTGCCTTGAGATGTCATGCTTGGCTGCAGATGTCCTTCAAGGATGCATCTGCAGTCATAGCAAATGGGGTTGTCCTGTCGTCAGGCAGCCCTTCGGTCGGCCGGATTCCAAAGTCTGGGTCCGGCTTCGGCTGATGTCGCACTTCACCCGACGTCATCTCTGCTGGTCTTCGGGTATAAAGGCATCAGCCGATGCCATTTTCCCCAGTCTTTCTTGCTGCGTGGCGCCCGAAGCAGAAGCTGTTCGCAAGTGCCGGTCGGACAGATCCAGAGATTACTACTACCGAATACTACTTCGAAGACTTCTAAAAAGCTAAGTACCCCGTTGGGGACTCTTTCTTGCCTCAGCCGATGTCAGAAAAAGTAAATAACTGTTTAACTTGTGGGAAGCAAATACCTCATAAAGATTTCCACTCTTACTGCCTACCTTGTTTAGGCCCAGACCACGACGTAGCAGCCTGTTTAGCCTGTGCTGCCTTCAACCGACGAACGCTTAGGCGTCGGTCGGAGTTTGCTGAACAGTTTTTCGGCTCAGATTTTGCGTACATTATGCCGCCGGATCCTCCGACTACCCAAATTGTTAAAAACGCAAAGAAAAAGACCGACACTCGCAGTCCGCGGTTTTGGCCGGAACCACAGTTCAGCAAGTCATGAGTGTCTCTGTTTCGCCGAAACGAAAACGGGTCAATCTTCAGCGAATCCATGACTACTACCGAGGCTCCTGCTACCTTAGTTGAATCGGGCTCTGAAGTTTTGCCTACTACTGTGGTTCCTAGTGAATTATCAGACACCATCCCTTTGGATGTCTCTACCCCAGCACGTGGTGCTGCTAGGCCTCCTGCAGCCATGTCTATAAAGGCCTTTGCCAGGGCTAAAGCAGCCAAAACTGTTAAATCAGTGCCTGTTAAGGCCCCTCACACAAACACACTTCTAGTTCACAAATGCTTACTCTGGCAGAGGATTTAATCTCCTTAATTAGGGATCCCAATCTCACCCAGACAGGGCCTCTCAGCCTCCAGAAAAGAGACCTAGAGCAGAGCCCCCCGAGCCAGTGTCCTCTGATGATTCTTCGGATGACTCAGACATTACAGATCAGCCAGAGGCTCCTTTTTCTACTTATGAAGATTCCGATGCTGAAGAATCCATTCCATCTGCCTCTCCACCAGAGGAATTTTCCTTTGGGGAAACCTTACATGCCATGAGAGAACAATTCCAATGGCAGGGACAAGATTTCTCAGATTCAAGAAAAAGGCTTAGGACCTTTCTGCACTTACCAGAACATAGGCCCTTAGCTATACCTCCAGTTCTGCCTGTTGTGGATGATACATTTAATGATGTTTGCACTGCTCCGGATACTTTACCTCCAGCCCCTGCCAAACCAGATAGATTTTACAGGGTGCCAGACACTCATCACCACCTATACAAGGCCCCACTTGCAGATCCTGAGACTATATCCCAGGGGCCTAAGGCAGTAGCTTCGACCTCAGCAAAAGACCCTCTCCTTCTGAAAGGGAATCCAGGTCCTTAGAGAGATGGGGGAAAAAAGTTTACACCTCTGCTACTCTCTCAGCTAGAGCTTTAAACTGTCAGTTTCATATGATCCAATACCAAGAGTTTATACTTGATTAGTTAACTAAGAAGCTGTCCTCTGATGACTCCTTAGATAAGAAATATGTTTTAGAAATGGTGAATAACATTCAGCAGGTTAGTAACCATTCTTTAAAATGTGGCTATGATGCACTGGAGGCTTCATTTAGATCAGCCATGACTGGCACAGTGATGAGAAGGCATGCATGGTTGAAAGAACAGGTCTTGCCGGATCATGTTAAAGCAAAGCTGTTAGATGCTCCTATGGATAAGGCCAGTCTATTTGGTACCCCTGCTCAGCAAGTAATGAAGAAAATGGAAGAGAAGGCAAAATCTGTACAAACAGTTAAGGATTTCTTACAGGTTCAGCCCCAAGGTTTAGCAGGAACTGGCCTGCCAAAATTGGTCCTTTCCAGACTCCTCAAAATCTCAGAGGCAGGAATAGACGCTCTAGGGGCAGAAATCAATCCAGAGGAGGTGCCTACAGAGGACGCCAGTGGCAAGGCAGTAACCAGCGAGGCACAGACACAACCACTGCCACTGCAACAGGACAATCACAGTGACTTGGCTCTGACACCGCCTACCAGGGAGCAAATAGCAGCCCCTTTAGGCGGAAAGTTAGCCTTATTTTCGAAAAATTGGCACTATATCACAAAAGACAAGTGGATTTTGCAAACCATAGACCAAGGCTACAGGTTCCACTTCCACACCTTACCAGTAAAAAGAGGAATGCCAAACCTACCTCCAAATCAAAAAACAGAAGCTCTAAAGCAGATAGCTCAATTAACAAAGATGAGAGCTGTGGAAAGAGTACCAATAACAGAACAGGGCAAAGGATTCTACTCCAGACTCTTTCTAGTACCAAGAAAAGAGAAAAGTTGGAGACCTATTCTCGACCTGTCCATCTTAAACACATACATCATTGTCCCAAAATTCAAAATGCTGACCCTACAGCAACTTCTTCCCATGCTGGGCAAGGAGTGTTGGCTGGTAACTCTAGATCTCAAGGAGGCATACCTGCACGTCCCCATACGACCAAATTGCAGAAGATACCTCAGATTTCTTGCAGGATCAGAGCATTATCAATTCTCAGCATTGCCCTTTGGCTTATCTACTGCCCAGAGTATTCACAAAATGCCTGGCATCAGTAATCGCTCATTGCAGGCTACAGGGAATCCAAATTTATCCATACCTGGACGACTGCCTGTTACAAGCAGACAACAAAAGCAAGCTGACAACAGATTTACAAAGAGTCATTTGCTTACTACAAGCCCTGGGATACACAGTCAATTTAAAAAAGTCAAGACTGATACCATCCCAGACAAGAACATTCTTGGGTGCGGAATTGGACACAGTAAAACAAATGGCATTCCTAACTGCAGAAAAACAAGAACAACTCCTCTTTACTTCTTGGCATTAACAAAGCAGAACAAACTAACAGCAAGAAAAGTACTGCAGGCCTTGGGCTTCATGGCATCATGCATAATCCTGGTCCCCCATGCCAGACTGCATATGAGAAAGCTACAGTGGTACCTAAAGAATTTATGGTCTCAACACAGGCACAGCTTAGAAACCGAAATCCCACTAATCCCATGCCTGAAACAAGAGTTCCTATGGTAGGCTCAAGCATGCCAGTCAAACCCAGGCTTGCCCTTCCACAACTTTCAAGCAAACCAAACCATCACAACGGACGCCTCAGACCTAGGCTGGGGGGCGCACATGTTGGACAAATGCATACAAGGATTGTGGACTCCAGACCAGCTGCACCTGCACATAAACCAAAAAGAAATGCTGGCAGTAAAACTAGCAATCCAGAAATTCAGACCATTCCTCAAAGAAGGCCATTTAATAAGGACAGACAACACCACAGTCATGTGGTACATCAACAAACAGGGAGGCACTCATTCATACCCCCTATGCAGAATGACTCTGGACCTTTAGAATATGGCTCTGAGCTACAACATCCAGTTACAGCCAATATTTGTGCCGGGAAAAGAAAACACCCTAGCAGACATGTTAAGCAGAACCACCTCGGATGCTCACGAATGGATGCTACACCCGGACACCTTCAAGGCCATCACAAAGAAATGGGGAATGCCACAAATAGACCTATTCGCATCCCCACTCAATCACCAGCTCAAAAAATTCTGCACAAGGACATACCACCCACTTGCATGGAAGGTGGACTCTCTATCCTTCAGTTGGAAAGGCCTGACAGCATATGCATTCCCACCTCTTCCTTTGATGTACAAGGTACTACTGAAAATCAAAGAGGAACATCCAAGGATAATTCTGATAGCTCCGAATTGGCCAAGACAACACTGGTATCCATTGCTGAGGAGCATGTCTCAGGGGAGAATGTGGTCAATACCCCTGATGCCTTTGATGTTAACGCAGAACAATTACAACACCATGCACCCAAACCTAAAAACCTTGCAACTGACTGCCTGGAACATCACATAACAGCAACTAACCCAGACTTATCCCAAAGGGTTAAAGACATTATCCTTGAAGCCCGCAGACCTTCAACAAGAAGGAACTATGCAGGAAAATGGAAAAGGTTTGTCATTTGGAGTACTGAAAGAGGAAAAGATGTGTCGAACATAGATATTGCTAACATCCTGGAGTACTTGGCAGATCTTCTACATACAGGCCTGTCCTATTCCTCCATCAAGATACATGCATCAGCTATTTCCGCAGAATACAGCCTCAATCAACCTGTCTTTTCGCATCCTCTACTCAGACAGTTCCTCAGAGGGATCAAGAATGTAAAACCTCCTAGGGAAACCACCATTACCAGCATGGGACTTGAACTTTGTGCTAGAAAAATTGACACTTCCTCCATTTGAACCAGCAGCAACAGCAGATCTTCAACACCTATCATGGAAAACTGCTTTCCAACTGGCAATTACTTCAGCAAGGAGGGTTTCGGAACTACAGGCCTTAATGGCAGTACAGCCCTTCCTAATCTTCTATCAAGATAGTGTCCATGAGAACTAATCCTACATTTATGCCTAAGGTGGTATCCAGAGTGTCTTTAAACCAGGCAATCCACCTACCTACCTTCTTTCCCAATCCACAGAACAGGGGGGAAAGACTGCTGCATACCTTGGATGTACATAGACAGTTACGCTACTACCTGGACAGAACCAAAAGTAACAGAAAAACTGACCAGCTTTTAGTAGCCTATGCAACAGGAAGGGAAGGAAAAGCAATTTCCAAACAGACCATCTCCAAATGGATAGGAAATTGCATAAGATTCTGTTACTCCTACCATGGAAAACCAATTCCACAGAACATAAGACCTCATTCTACAAGGGCTACAGCCACTACCACAGCTTTCTTACGAGGAGTGGCAACCAAGGACATTATTGAGGCGGCTACTTGGACCTCCGTGCATACATTTGCCAAGCATTACAATTTACCTCTATACTCTAGATCCCGAGCAGGGTTTGCCACTGCTGTATTGCAAGGGATCCTAACTACACCATAATTCTTCCTCCTCCTCCCCTAGTTTGGCTATGGTATTCTACCCATTTGTTATGACTGCAGATGCATCCTTGAAGGACATAGTACAGTTTTGTACCTACCATAAATGTAGATGTCCGAACAGGATAGCATCTGCAGTCAGGATTACCCACCCTCCTTCCCCTCTGTGGTACTCCTGGGGTATGTACCCTCCTAATAGCTAGCTGGGGGGAGTCTCTTATGGTGTATTTTTGTATATATGTACATACATGCTTATTTTTTGTGTTTGCCTTCTACTATTTTGGAAACATTGGCATTTATCCAAAATTTAGCTTCCAAGAGGGCAACTGGCATCTGGGGCAAGAAACACTGAGGAAAATGGCGTCGGCTGATGCCTTTATACCCGAAGACCAGCAGAGATGACGTCAGGTGAAGTGCGACATCAGCCGAAGCCGGACCCAGACTTTGGAATCCGGCCGACCGAAGGGCTGCCTGACGACAGGACAACCCCATTTGTTATGACTGCAGATGCTATCCTGTTCGGACATCTACATTTATGGTAGGTACAAAACTGTACTTTATGCAGGTTCACGGAGCCCTTCAAGGCGTCTTTCACTAATGCCCCCTTTGATTGTTCGCTCTTTGGACCATCAGTCAAAGAAACCTTAACCTGCAGTAAGCAGGAAAGGAAGACACTGTCTGCAGTTGGGATCAAGTTTTCTACCCCTCAAAGTGCTTTATCCAGAAACCAAAGGGGAGTAAAATGCTCTGGTTCCGCAAGTCACAGGGTTCCTTCCAAGATGCTCTAGAAGATTCCTCTTCCAGAGGCAGGTGAAGGGGATTCAGTGACAGGGGTTCCTCAGAATTGGGGCTTCAAGGAACCTTTCTGTGAGAAGGTTTTTCAGTGTCCTTCAGGTATTGCCTGGCTGTCCTGCCCTGGAGGCAGTCGGGGGGGGGGGGGTCATTTTTTGTTGCACCCAAATGCCTGGGTGTCTGTAACGGTCGGTCATTGGGTACTCCAGATTATATACAGGGGTTATTATTATTTACCTTTTCCCATCCTCCACCAAATCCCAAGAAGGTTCCCCCAGAAGTGTCACCCAGTCAGAACTGGCCCAAAGAGAAGTTTTGGTGGTACTTTGGAAAAAAAAGCCATCCAGGACGTCCCAGCAGGACAAAGAAGATCTGGGACTTATTCTCGTTTTTTTGGTGCCAAAGAAGACCGGGGACCTACGTCCTATTCTGGACCTCAGCAAACTAAACTAATCTGTCAAGAAGTCAAAGTTCAGGATGGTCACTGTTCAGTCCATCCTGCCTCTGCTGCAGAAGGACAAATGGATTTGCTCCCTAGCTCTCCAGGACGCCTGCTATCATATCAAGATAGACAAGAGCTCCAGGAGGCACCTGTGCGTCTGGACCGGAACCGATCATTTCCAGTTCAGAGCCCTACCATTTGAACTCACCAAAGCTCCCAGGGTGTTTACCAAATGCTTGGCGGTCGTAGTGGCTCACCTGAGGCTTCAGGGATTTCAAGTCTTTCCATACCTGGACTACTGGCTCCTCACGGCTCCCATGAGGCATCGATTGGTAGGTGTCTGTTTCTCTTGCAAACCTTCGAAATGCTAGGGATTACCTTCAGTTTGAAGTCAAAACTGTCTCCGGTACAGAGCCTAGATTTCATTGAGACCCATCTCAACATGGTAAGAGATTGCAGTATTGCCTCCCCATAGAGTGGACTTGATCAGACAGCACGTCAGGGCCGTACTGGAGGTTGTCACCTCAGGCACACCTCATTCTCAGAGCTCTGAGGTTCATGTCGGCGGCTGTTCTTTTCATGCCTCTAGCGAGATATTACATGTGGGTACTTCAGTGGATGCTAGCGGTGCAGTGGTCCATTCTATTTCATCCAGTGTCCATGCCTATTCCTTTGACTCCCATTTGCAGATGACATCTGCAGTGGTGGCATCAACCTGGGGATCTCCTTCGAGGCAGACCATTCTCTCTCCCCCCTGTCATGGCCATGGTGACCACTGACGCTTCCCTGTTGAGGTGGGGAGGATCATTTTCAGGATAGAACCATCCAAGGAACGTGGTCCCCCTTGGAGACCAAATTGTACGTAAACATTCTAGAGAGGAGTGCCTTCCTTCACATCGCAAGCTTTTCAGGATTGCTTTCCTCTGGGATCGGTGGCAGTTCATACAAACAACATGTCTGTGGTCTGGTATATCAACAATCAAGGGGGTACACGTTTGTACCCATTGTGCAGAGGCCATGAGTGTGTGGGAATGGGCAGTCTCTTCCAGTCACTTTCTCCTTGCAGCCCACATACCTGGGGAGTCCAAAGTCTTGGCAGACAAACTCAGCAGGTCTGTCTTGACTTCTCACGTCTGGTCCCTCAATCCATCAGTGGCATCTCAGATTTTCGCCCATTGGGGGTCATTCTTGCTGCAGTCTTTTTGTATCCCCAATGAACAACATGCCGGAAATTTGCCCCGATTCCGCCAAAGAGGCAGTCCCCGAGGGATGCTCTTGTTCCCGATTGGCCTCCAGATCTCCTGTACGCATACCCTTTTCTTCTGTTGATCCCCAAGTACTCCAGAAAGCCTACAGACTGAAGAGCTTCATGATTCTCATTGCCCCTTTCTGGCCTCGTCAGTTATGGTTCCCCTTCCTAAGGTCTCTCCTCAAATATCGGATCCTGTTCAGGATCTCATCTCTCACCTGTTCAGGATCTCATCTCTCACCTGTCAGAACAACCGCCCATTCTCCAATCACTTTGCCTCACTGCATAGTTTCTCCACTTCCTGTGACAACACAGTCCAGGCTAGCTTGCCCTGTCAGAAGAATTATCTTAGCTTCCTGGAAGCCTGCTAAAAAGGTCTATGCGTAGTAAGTGGAAACGTTTTTCCTTTTGGGCTGTGGAAGATTGATCCATTCTCAGCTCCAGTTCCAGATATCCTTCTCTTATCACCCCTTTTTCAAGAAGGGGCCAGCTTCTCTACTATTAAACTGCAGTTGGCGGCCATCTCTAATTTTCATGTCAGTTCCAGGCCTCCAGATTGTGTAATGACTTCTTGAAGGGCTTCCTCCTTCTCAGACCTGCTATCAAAGATCCCATCCCTCCTTGGAATCTGACCTTGATGCTGCAGTCTGTTACGCAAAGTCCTTTTGAGCCAGCTCATTCACCTGCTCTTAAATATCTTTCTTGGAAGACTCTCTTCCTAGTGGACATTACCTCGGTGAAGAGGGTTTCCGAGCTACAGACCTTATCTTCTAAACCATATATAGTTTTTCATAGAGACAGAGTGACTTTGTGGAGTAACCCCTCTTTTTGCCTAAGGTAGCTAATGTAAGAATCTCAACCAGGATATTTAGATACCGGTCTTCTTTCCTAATCACTCCAATAAGGGTGAGTACCTTCTCCGTACCTTACACATGCATAGGCAGTTGAGATATTTACACCGGACTAAGCCATTTAGGAAATCTGACTAGCTGTTTGTGGATTTCCCTTTTATATAGGTGCGCCCAAGCAGTTCCTAAAGTGACTATTTTTCAGTGCATTCCCATGGTTTATTCTTAGGAAAGTAGAGTTAACTTGTACGCACAAGGCGCATTCTGTTAGGTCACTTGCTACATCAGCCTTCTCTGGTAGGATGTCCTAAGATGATGATTGTGCTGCAGCCACTTGGTCCACTCTGCACATGTTTGTTGCTTATTATAAGCTGGATATGGTCTCCTGAAGCCGTGTGTCCTTTGGGTTCCACAGTGCTCAGGCATGTCCGTCTTTAGGGCTGCCTGGGATTCACTGGAGTTGGGGATTCTGACCCAGTCATGACAAATAATGAAATGGATAACATCAGATCAAGATATCTGTGTTACCTTGTTTCATTATTCATCACTTCCTGCCCTCCGTCCCCCTTCCATGTTTCTGGAGAGGCTGGAGTCTCGGGCCTTTGACCTTCCTCCTCTAGCGGTGCTGTGCTAGTATTGCCTGGGAGTAGAGGGATAGTGATGCTTTGTTGGTATTAAATTTCTTTCCACAGCAAACCTGATCTGAGGGTTGGTAGGTAGGGGATTGTGAGGAGATGGGAGGAGCTCGAGCCTTGAATCTAGTGTTTCACGTGCCAGGTCGGATCGACATCGGATCCAAGACCCCAGGTCGTGATGAATAATAGGATAACACAGATACCAAGTTATCATAAGTACATAACGATTGGTTTGACTTTACCAAGATCACCATGTGCTTATTCTACAACGTCAGTCTCTGCTCCTTTTGCTTTTCTGTCCAAGACATCTGTATTGTGCTGCTGCTACTTGATCCAGTCTTCATACCTTCATAATGCATTGCAAATTGGATATCCTTTCTAGGAACAGAGCAGCTTTCGGTTCTGCTGTGTTCCTGAATATCCTTCCATGAGGACCACCCTGGGTTTTTACTAGCTTGTGAACTCTGTCCCAGTGGTTGAGGAACGGATGAAAAAGACATCCGATACAAATGTTATTTACATATAATGATGCATCTCTGTTCTGTTTTCATCCTTCCTCAACCTACTCATCCTCATTCCCCCTTCCACTGGAAGATGACATTCATATAGTCTCCTGGTATGACTTGGAGGTGTACCTTTTTGGCGTCTTCCCTCTATACTCCAGATACTTTTGCTGTCATGCTTCTGGACATTTACAGAATTTTCCTTTCTGTATGCTGATATCAAAGGGAGTCGGACTTTATCTGAGATCTGGGGTTTGGGAGAGGAATATGGGTAAGGAAAGGAGATTGAGCTACAGATCCAAAGTCAGAAAAGTGGCCGAAGTCTGATCCAAGTTTATATCTGAAATCCAATGGTTGAAGAAGGACGAAAACTGACTACACAGATGCATCATCATGGTAAGTACATAATTTGTATTTACGTAAGTTCAGGGTCTTGGACATCCTGTTTTAGCAGATGTATTACTGACATACCAGTCACTTGTAATCATTCTACTGTGATGCGTCCCTGATTGGATAGTGGGCCATCATGTTCTGAGGTGCTTGCCTTTCCTGTAGGTTCTCTTACCTCTTTGGCAAGGTTATTTATAAGCATTCTGACAGACTGTTAGAGTTTTGGAATACTTTAGTACATGTGCTTGACTGATATGGGGAGCTCTGTGTCCAGTACTGCTGAAGTGTCCTGATGCAGTGCTTCTAGGTGGGGTGCACACTCTATTGAAGTAACTGCCTGTCAATCTGTTATTGAAGTAAACATCTGCATAAACATCACACCTCCTTACTATTGTTCACATTCAGAGATTACAGACCGTTTGGTAGAAAGGGAGGACACATTACCATTTCAAATGTTTGATATTTTTTTTTCACTTTATCATGAGCGGACATGTGATACACTGTGGCGACCCCTAACCGGGAAAAAGCCGAAAGAAGATGATCCAATAAATTTAATTGTTTGCATATGCCCAGTAAAGATGAACTTGAGCATTCTTCAGGAGAATTAAGTAGATGGCTCTTGCACTGTGTGCCTTTTAGATTTTATCTCCATTTGTGCTTAAGTATGCATAGGTATGTACACACCACCAAGGAACTGTCTTTGATATGTCATCAAGGTGGCGTATTTGTTTTATATGTATAATAGCTCGGGTTATCCACTTGTGTGAGTGGTCTGTCTGCTTTTCCCCTTTATGCTCTGCTTCTCATTTTTTCTCTAATGTACACTGGTATAGAGTCTTCTCTGAGGCTTTGCTGTTATGACCCATGTTAGTGTTTAAGAGCAACACATTTTTGTGCACCATTAGATGCCATGTCTTATTCAGCATACTACTGATTGTGTTTTTGTTCCTGCATGCCTCGTATGAAGTTCATTGAACTATTCACTGCCTGCAGGTTGTCTGCAGTTAGCCTTGCCTTACCCCAGTGCTTCTGCTGCCACCCTCTCACTGCAGCGCAAGGAGAATGGCAGTACGAATGGTGGTGTCCAACACCATCTTCAGATTTTTCTTGCCCTGAAGTTTGATACCATCTATCTCAGCATTTAGTGCATCACACGGGATCCCACAGGAACTTTCTTTATTGATCTTGATTATTGCTGTAGTTTGTTTCATATCTGATGTGAATCTTAAATGTTAAAGGTTAGCAGTTGAGTAGATTCCTCACAAATAATTTTTTCCATTCCCACTGCCTCTTACCTCTGCCAGGAACACAGCCTACATGCAGTGTCCCATTCTGTTGTACCTCAAGTCACATGCAGTTGTACTTTAAGATATTTTTTTTTGCAGATATTTTGTTTTGCTACTGATGCTGTAGGCCTGCATGTTTTATCGGAATGCATGCATATGACCGAGCGACCGATAGTCGAATCGCGATTTCCTCAAACCTAAATGTCGAATCTCCAGGTGTCAAATGGTTGAAATATCGTACGAAATTCTGAATTTGACATTTCTGACCGCTCTACCACCTACACAAAGTGCTACCATGGGTCAAAAAGGGGGGGATATTTTGCATTTCGGTTACATTGTGTTTGCACATATGAGAATTCACTGACCTGCAGTCGAACAATTTCCGATCGGCCATCTGCCGTTCACTCAGATGCATGTATTCCGTTTTATCTGCAGGTTGGTGATTTACTAACATGTCACCTTGTATTGGGCTTCCAAACAGCTGATGTTTTATATGGTGTTTTTGTACAAATTTGTCTTTTACTTATGTTTAACGGTATATTCTCTGTTTATTATCTCTTTAGAGCTGCACTCCTTATGGCAGAATGAAGAACGAGCTGCGACAGTAACAAAGAAGACGTACGAGATCTGGCACAGGCGCCATGACTACTGGTTATTAGCAGGCATTATCCAGTATCCTTTCAGACCTTTGTTTACAGGGGTGCAAGGTACAGTCTTTAGTTGTAAAACTTTTGTGCAAACATTTTATCCAGAAAAATATTTGATTGTTGTAGCATTTTTCAAAAATGGTTTAATATATAAATGTGTATATTTTGCAGATTTTTTTTCCAGCAACTGACTAATGGGGAGAGCATCATGATCCCATTCTCAGTGGGGGCCAGTTATTAAGGTTTGTTTAATTTTGTGGTGGAAATTTTTGAAACTGGAGGGTAGGATGCACTGATGTGGTGCTGGAGTAGGAAGGAAAAGGGGCTTCATTTGTAGATGTGGAAGTTTTATGGTTGTGGAATGGAAACTCTGGTAAGTTTGTGGAATTTTGTGATTTAGGCAGTTAATTTTTCATTTAATAACTGGGAAGGTGGCTGAACTGCTCTGAGGGATTTTTTTAAAGTTTGGAATGGGCAGAAGGAAATGTACAGTGTACACAGTGACATAAATTAAAGGCAAAGTCTCTGCAAAATCAGTGGTCAGCATATAGAAGATGGGCAGTGGTGGACACTGGGAACAAAAGATGCAGTCTGTGTGGGCAGTGATAGGACAGTGGTGAAGGCAGAGTTTGCACAGGGGGCAGTGATTTTTGTACACAAGTATAAATGTGCAGTATATGCATGAGCAGTGATGGACATGCGAAGGTAAAGGTCCACTCTGTGCATGGGCAGTGGTCTTAAAAATGTGAAAGCACAGGGTACATGGGGCACTGATCAACATTAATTTGTATACAGTAGATATGTGTTGTACAGGCCGGCTTCGGTCAGTGATACAGAATCTTAGAGAGGAGAAATATCTTCAGGTTGAGTAGCAGTCAAGTTTCTGCAGTAATATTTTTAAATTAATTTAATTAGGCAAGTTCACCAAGTGCAAGCCTGTCTTTAGTGATGACCAGAGATGACTACCTGGACAAGAGACTTTAGTCAAAGTTGCACATTATATAAATGTCTGAGGGAATCAAGACCAGGACTGTAGGGTGAACTTGTTAGCACCTCATTGCCTTAATCCTTTTTTTTTTGTTCTGACAACTTAATTGCTAGCCCAGAATGTGTGGTGGTTGTCATATGGGTTAGTGCTATACAGTCATTCATCATACATGAGAATTAGCCACAGGCCATAATTCCATTCAGAATTCCACAGCTTTAGGCATCCCCTGAGTTGGTTGTTCCCCTTCCAACACTGAAGATTTCATTAGGGTGTCTGGTAAAAAAGGAAGAACCCACTATGATTCTTTTCATTCTTATTGTATTTGGTAGTCAGTCCATTAATTTCATCTGTGCAACTTCGAGTGCATGCTTTTGAGGATTATTTTTTATGTTATGCAGTATTGCTTATTGTGCACTGTATGTTGCTAGTGTTCATTGTAGTCAGTGTTGCAGTACAGAGTTTTGTGATTTCTGCCGTGTAGCCAAATTAATTTTCTAGTACTGACACCACGATGTAGTATAAGGGGTGCTGCACTCCCGAGTGCGTCATCTTTTGGATGAGATGTTAAACCCAAGGCCTCATCTCCCCAAGTTGCTTGTAGCTCATGTGGATGTAAAAGGTCCCAAGACACTTATCGAAAAAAGCAGGGGAAGATCCCCATTGTCTTGGGCAAATTTGCCCTGGTTAGCATGAATATCATCACAGGGCAACTCTGAAGAGAGGCCAGTTAGTCTAGTGCATACAAATATTTCAAGCATGGACATTAATGCCCCTCTAGCTTGCCAATATACAAAATCACTTGTTCCAGTGTCCAGGCCGTTCTTAAAAATATCTAAACTAGTACTTGATTTAATGTAATTTGGGAGTCTGTTCCAAGCATCAGCTACTCTGTCAGAGAACTAATTAGTACACTTCTCATTCTTATAGAATTATCTACATAGGTTGTTTGATGATTTTCTACTACTTTTTGATAAACTCAAACATTCCCAGAGGTAGTTGTCTCTAAATGCCCTATATACCCGACTAAGATATTCCCTTACATATCTGTAAGAGACACTGTACAAGTTCAGATACAGTGGATTTAAAGTGTACACACCCCTGCTGAAATGCCGGGATGTCCTTCATGTTTCACTGTTGCAGTCATCACACTTGGGTTTATCTGCCTGCAGGTAGCCCTCAGTTGGCCCAAATACCAGAGTCTTGGGATTTCTGCGTCGGATGCTGTCGCCTCAGGTCATCAGGGGTATAAAACATGCAGCCGATGCCATTACAGCGTTGTCTTCTTAGGTAGGAATCTTAGGTAGGAATCTTATCAGCATGGCACATCTTAACTTGACAGTATTTGCCCACTCTTCCTTGCAAAAGCGGTCCAAAGACTGTGAAGGGTATCTCTTGTGCACAGCCCTGTTCAGGTCACCCCATAGATTTTCTTTTGGTTTTAGGTCTTGGCTGTGGCTGGGCCATTCCAGAAGTTTCATTTTCTTCTGGTGAAGCCATTCTTTTATTGATTTGGATGTATGCTTGGGGTCATTGTGTTGAAAGGTGAAAATGTTCTTCGTGTTTGTGTTTGTCATCACATTTGGGTTGTACTGCAAGGGGTAGCCCTCAGTCGGCCCGAATACCAGAGGCTTAGTATTTCTGCGTCTGTTGCTGTCGCTCCAGGACTGACGTCAGGTAGTCAGTGGTATAAAATCAGGCAACTGACACCATTACATCAGACTTTCTTGCCGAGGAGCCCGAAGCAGTTTGCACGAGTGCCGGTCGGCCACTACCTGAGCTTTCGTTTCCGAATTGAAGTTGAAGTCTTCTAAAGCTAAGTACCCCATTGGAGTTCCTTTTTTCTTGCTCTAACCAGTGTCAGAAAGTTAACAGTTCTCACCTGTGGAAAGCAAATACCACACCTAGACTTTCATTCTTACTGCATCACCTGTTTAGGCCCAGACCACGACGTCGTGCCCTTATTGTAGCTAGATATTTTCGCTCAGTCCTCAAATTCCAGTATGGCTTCAGTAAGCCATCCGACTACCGATCTTCCAAAAAAAGTAAGGATAAAGACAGAGACAGACCCAGACCACGACGTCGTGCCCTTATTGTAGCTAGATATTTTCGCTCAGTCCTCAAATTCCAGTATGGCTTCAGTAAGCCATCCGACTACCGATCTTCCAAAAAAAGTAAGGATAAAGACAGAGACAGACTGCGCAGGTCCAAAACTGTCAGCAATGCTTCCGTTAAGCTAGTTGTCAGTTCTCCGGTCCTCAGTGAGGTGCTTTCACTGCCCCTGATTCTTGCTTCTTTGGATTCGCAGGCCGCTACTGAGACCCTTTCAGAGTCCAGTATGCCATGAGATTCTATGACTAAGGATCCTGCAGGTGGCTCTACTTTGGATGGGTCTGGAGCCGCTGAGCAGGCACTGGCTTCTGAGGAAGTACTTCACACTACCGATACTCGACACAGACCAACAATGACTTTCATGCCTGCAGTTCTTTATAAAACTACCTAGTTTCTAAGGCCCAGGGTACAAACCACACCCAAAAAAAACGATGACCCAAACTCGGGCACCTGCTTCTTTGCCTCAGTCTCAAATGCTTAAAATGGTGGAAGACCTTATGCTTATTAGGGGAAGCCAGGCTACCCCTTCCAAAAGAGAGATTTGTCCCCAGTAGTTTTATCTGAACAAGAGTCCCGATGACTGATGCATCTGAATATGAAGATATGTAACCAATCTCTGCTTATGTGGATTCTGAGGCAGAGGAATCCATTCCTTCTGCCCCTCCACAGAGGGGAAATCCTACATACTTTAAGGAAGCATTTCCAATGGGAATGTCAGGATTACCCTCAGTCAAAAAAGAGACTCAGGGAATTCTTGGATGTCCTTCATGGATGCATCTGCAGTCATAACAACTGGGTTGTCCTGTCGTCAGGCAGCCCTTCAGTCGGCCGGATTCCAAAGTCCGAGTCCGGCCTCGGCTGATGTCGCACTTCACCCGACGTCATCTCTGTTGGTCTTCGGGTATAAAAGCATCAGCCGACGCCATTTTCCTCAGTCTTTCTTGCCGCGTGCTCAAGCAGAAGCTGTTCGCAAGTGCCGGTCGGTCGGATCCAGAGATTACTTCTACGAATACTACCGAAGACTTCTAAAGCTAAGTACCCCGTTGGGGACTCTTTCTTGCCTCAGCCGATGTCAGAAAAAGTTAATAATTGTTTAACCTGTGGGAAACAAATACCTCATAAAGATTTCCACTCTTATTGTCTGCCTTGTTTAGGCCCAGCCCACGACGTAGCAGCCTGTTCGGCCTGTGCTTCTTTCAACCGACGAATGCTTAGGCGTCGGTCGGAGTTTGCAGAACAGTTTTTCGGTTCTGATTTTGCGTACATTATGCCGTCGGATCCTCCGACTACCCAATCTACCAAAAAACGCAAAGATAAAGACCGACACTCGCGGTCCGCGGTTTCGGCCGAAACCATGGTTAAGCAAACCGCGAGTGTCTCTGTTTCGGCCGAAACCGAGAAAACTGATCAAAGTACAGCTGAACCTATCTCTACAACTGAGGCCCCTGCTACCACTCTTGAATCGGCCTCAGAAATTTTATCCACTACGGTGGTTGCCACTGACTTATCAGACACCATTCCCTTGGATGTCTCTACCCCAGCACGTGGTGCTGCTAGGCCTCCAGCAGCCATGTCCATTAAGGCCTTCGCCAGGGCTAAAGCAGCCAAGACTACTAAAACAGTGCCTGTTAAACCCCCACAACCAGGCCCTCTTCTAGTTCTCAAATGCTTACTTTGGCAGAAGATTTAATTTCATTAATTAGAGGATCTCAATCTCACCCAGACAGGGCCTCTCAGCCCCCAGAGAAGAGACCTAGGGCAGAGCCCCTGAGCCAGTGTCCTCTGATGATTCTGCTGATGAATCAGACATAACTGACCAGCCAGAGGCTCCTTTCTCCAATTTTGAAGATTCTGATGCTGAAGAATCAATTCCAGCTGCTTCCCCACCAGAAGAATTCTCCTTTGGGGAAACCTTACATGCCATGCGAGAGCAGTTCCAATGGCAGCAACAGGATTTTTCAGACTCCAGAAAAGACTTAGGACCTTTCTGCACCTCCCACAGCACAGGCCCTTAGCTATACCTCCTGTTCTCTCTGTGGTGGATGATGCTTTCAATGATGTCTGCTCCGCTCCAGATTCTTTACCCCAGCCCCTGCCAAACCAGACAGATTTTACAGGGTGCCAGATACTCATCACCACCTTTACAAGGCCCCACTTGCAGACCCGAAACTATATCCCAGGGTCCCAAGGCAGTAGCCGACCATAGCTAAAAACCCTATTCCTTCTGAAAGGGAAGCAAGGTCATTAGACAGATGGGGTAAAATGTCTACACTTCAGCTACTCTCTCAGCTAGAGCTTTAAACTGTCAGTTTCACATGATACAATACCAAGAGTTTATGCTTGATCAGTTAACTAAAAAACTAACCACTGATGAATCTCTTGATAAGAAATATGTATTAGAAATGGTAAATAACATACAACAGGTTAGCAACCATTCCTTAAAATGTGGCTATGATGCACTGGAGGCTTCATTTAGATCAGCCATGACTGGCACAGTGATAAGAAGGCATGCATGGCTAAAGGAGCAAGCTTTACCGGATCATGTTAAAGCTAAGTTGCTAGATGCACCTGTGGATAAGACAAGTTTGTTTGGTACACCTGCCCAGCAGGTTATGAAGAAAATGGAAGAAAAGGCAAAATCTGTTCAAACGGTTAAAGATTTCTTGCAGGTTCAACCCCAAGGTTTAGCAGGAACTGGCCTGCCAAAAATTGGTCCTTTCCTGACTCCACAAAATTTCAAAGGGGCAGGAATAGACGTTCCAGAGGCAGAAATCAATCCAGAGGAGGTGCCTACAGAGGACGACAGTGGCAAGGTAACAACAGAGGCACAGACACAACCACTGCCACTACATCAGCACAACCACAGTGACTTAACCCTAAATCCGCCTACCAGGGAACAAATAGCAGCTCCTCTAGGCGGAAAGTTAACCTTATTTTCAAAGAACTGGCACTACATAACAAAAGGCAAGTGGATTTTACAAACCATAGATCAAGGTTACCGGTTTCACTTCCACACTTTACCAGTCAAAAGAGGAATGCCAAATCTACCTCCAAATCAAAAAACAGAGGCTCTACAACAGATAATGGAGTTAGCAAACATGAGAGCTGTGGAAAGAGTGCCAACAGCAGAGCAAGGAAAGGGGTTCTACTCCAGACTATTCCTAGTTCCAAGAAAGGAAAAAAGTTGGAGACCAATTCTCGACCTGTCCACCTTAAATACATACATCATTGTCCCAAAATTCAAAATGCTGACCCTACAGCAACTTCTTCCCATGCTGGGCAAGGAGTCTTGGCTGGTAACTCTAGATCTCAAGGAGGCATACCTGCACGTCCCCATTCGACCAATCTGCAGAAGATACCTCAGATTTCTTGCAGGATCAGAGCACTATCAATTCTCAGCATTGCCCTTTGGCTTATCTACTGCCCAGAGTATTCACAAAATGCCTGGCATCAGTAATCGCCCATTGCAGACTACAGGAATTCAAATTTACCCATACCTGGACGACTGCCTGCTACAAGGGGACAACAAAAGCAAGCTGACAACAGATTTACAAAGGGTCATTTACTTGCTACAAGCACTGGGATACACAGTCAATTTACAAAAGTCAAGGCTGATACCATCCCAAACAAGGAAATTCTTGGGCTGAATTGGACACAGTAAAACAAATGGCATTCCTGACTACAGAAAAACAAAAAGAACTCCTCTTTACTTCTTGGCACTAACAAAACTGAACAAGTTAACAGCAAGAAAAGTACTGCAGGCCTTGGGCTTCATGGCATCATGCATAATCTTGGTCCCATTTGCCAGACTACATATGAGAAAACTACAGTGGTACCTAAAGAATTTATGGTCCCAACACAGACACAGCCTAGAAACAGAAATCCCACTAATTCCATGCTTAAAACAGGAGTTCCTATGGTGGGCTCAGGCATGCCAGTCAAACCCAGGCCTACCCTTTCGCAAATGTCAAGCAAGCCAGACCATCACAACAGACGCTTCAGACCTAGGATGGGGGCCCACATGCTGGACAAATGCGTGCAAGGATTGTGGACACAGGATCAACTTCACCTGCACATCAACCTAAAAGAAATGCTGGCAGTAAAACTGGCAATCCAAAAGTTCAAACCATTTCTCAGAGGGCCAGTTGATGATAAGGACAGACAACACCACAGTCATGTGGTACATCAACAAACAGGGAGGCACTCATTCATACCCCCTATGCAGAATGACTTTGGAGCTGTGGACCCTGGCACTCAGCTACAACATCCAGTTACAGGCAATATTTGTACCGGGAAAAGAAAATACTCTAGCAGACATATTAAGCAGAACCACATCGGATGCCCACGAATGGAAGCTGCACCCGGACATCTTCAAGACCATCTCAAAGAAATGGGGAATGCCTCAGATAGATCTATTCGCATCACCTCTCAATCACCAGCTCAAAAAATTCTGCACAAAGACATTCCACCCACTAGCATGGAAAGTGGATTCGCTCTCCTTCAGCTGGAAAGGCCTAGCAGCATATGCATTCCCACCTCTTCCCTTGATACACAAAGTACTACTAAAAATCAAGGAAGAACGTCCAAGGATAATCCTGATAGCTCCAAACTGGCCGAGACAACACTGGTACCCACTGCTGAGGAGCATGTCTCGGAACAATATGTGGCCAATACCCCTGATGCCTTTGATGTTAACTCAGAACAACTACAGCATCATACATCCAAACCTAAAACGCGTTGCAACTGACTGCATGGAACATCACATAGCAGCAGCTAATCCAGAACTTTCCCAAAGAGTTAAAGACATTATTCTTGAAGCACGCAGACCTTCAACAAGAAGGAACTATGCTGGAAAATGGAAAAGGTTTGTCATTTGGAGTACGGAAAGAGGAAAAGATGTGTCAAACATAGATATGCCTAACATTCTGGAGTATCTGGCGAACTTCTTCATTCAGGCCTGTCCTACTCCTCCATCAAGATACATGCATCAGCTATTTCAGCAGAATACAGCTTTGATCCACCTGTTTTTTCGCACCCTTTGCTCAGGCAGTTCCTCAGAGGAATCAAGAATGTAAAACCTCCAAGGAAACCACCATTACCAGCTTGGGACTTAAACTTTGTGCTAGAAAAGTTGACACTATCACCCTTTGAACCAGCAGCAACAGCAGACCTACAACACCTGTCATGGAAAACTGCTTTCCTACTGGCAATTACTTCAGCAAGGAGGGTTTCAGAACTACAGGCCTTAATGGCAGTGCAACCCTTCCTAATCTTCCACCAAGATAGTGTGTCCATGAGGACTAATCCTACATTTATGCCTAAGGTGGTATCCAGAGTGTCTTTAAACCAGGCAATCCACCTACCTACCTTCTTTCCCAACCCACAAAACAGAGGGGAAAGAATACTGCATGCCTTGGATGTACATAGACAGCTACGCTACTACTTGGACAGAACAAAAAATAGCAGAAAGACTGACCAACTTTTTGTAACCTATGCAACAGGAAGGGAAGGAAAAGCTATTTCCAAACAGACAATCTCCAAATGGATAGGAAATTGCATACGATTCTGTTACTCCTTCCATGGAAAACCAATTCCACAGAACATAAGACCTCATTCTACAAGGGCAACAGCCACTACCACAGCCTTCTTACGAGGAGTGGCAACCAAAGACATTATTGAGGCGGCTACTTGGACCTCCGTGCATACATTTGCCAAGCATTATAATTTGCCTCTATATTCCAGATCCCGAGCAGGGTTTGCCACTGCTGTACTGCAAGGGATCCTAAACACACCATAATCTACTTTTATCCTCCTCCCCTAGTTGGCTATGGTATTCTACCCAGTTGTTATGACTGCAGATGCATCCATGAAGGACATAGTACAGTTTTGTACCTACCATAAATGTATATGTCCGAACTGGATAGCATCTGCAGTCAGGATTACCCTCCCTCCTTCCCCTCTGTGGTACTCCTAGGGTGTTTACCCTCCTAATAGCTAGCTGGTGGGGGGGGGGGGGGGAGTCTTTTATGGTGTATTTGTTTGTATATATGTACATACATGCTTATTTTTGTGTTTACCTCTATCTTTTTGGAAACATTGGCATCTATCCAAATTTTAGCCTTCAAAGAGGGCTACTGGCATCTGGGGCAAGAAACACTGAGGAAAATGGCGTCGGCTGATGCTTTTATACCCGAAGACCAACAGAGATGACGTCGGGTGAAGTGCGACATCAGCCGAGGCCGGACCCGGACTTTGGAATCCGGCCGACTGAAGGGCTGCCTGACGACAGGACAACCCAGTTGTTATGACTGCAGATGCTATCCAGTTCGGACATCTACATTTATGGTAGGTACAAAACTGTACTATCTAGCACATCACAGACCTTTGGCCATTCCTCCTGTCGTGGATGTTGTGGATGATGTTTTTATGGAATCCAGTCCGACTCCTGATACCCTTCCTCCTGCTCCCAGGAAACCTGACCGGTATTAAGAGTCCCTAACTCTCAAAAATTTATTTTCAAAAATCCTACTGCTGACCCCAAGGTCATTTCTCAAGAACCTAAAGGAATCAAAGCAACTTCAGCTAAGAATCCAACCCCCTCAGATAGGGATTCCCGAGCATTAGACAGAGGGGGTAAAAAAGTATACACCTCTGCTACTCTTGCTATTAGAGCATTAAATTGTCAGTTCCACATGCTGAAATATCAGCAACATACCATGGAATTCCTCACACAAAAAATAGCTTCTTTTCCTGCTTGTGCAGAAAAAAAAATTACAAGAGTTAATGCATTCTGCAAGTCAGGTAACTAAGCACTCCTTAGTGTGGTTTTGACACCCTACAAGCATCTTGCAGGGCAGCAGTCACTGGTTCTGTTCTTAGAAGGCATGCTTGGCTTCAGGAACAGACTTTGCCAGACCATGTCAAATCCAAATTATTGGACGCATCCTTGAACAAAGACAACTTATTTGGCACTAAAGCAGAAGATGTCTTAAAGATCGAAGAAAAAGCTAAATCTATGCAGACAGACTTCTTACAGGTCCAGCCACTGAGATTCGGTAGGCATTGCCCCTCCAAGCACTGTTTTTTTCCTGCCCCCTCCAGGCCAGCTCAGCCCAGACCCAAGGGAAGCAGACACCCCACCCCCCCAAGACAACCCCAGGGAACGCAGAGATCTAAGCAATGGAGTTCCTCCTGTTGAAAAACAGGGAGTGCAAAGCCGTCCCCTTATGGTAGGAACTCGCAATGACTTTACACTTCCACCCACTACTTCTGCCCACCTGCTTGTGCCCCTAGGAGGAAAACCCCTTCCACGCAAGCATCTGGGCCACCATAAAACCACGACCAATGGGTCCTCAACATAGTGTCTCAGGGATACAAATTTTATTTCCACACACCGCCAACCCCAAAAGGGTTCCTAAATCTTCCTCCAAACCAGTGGACAGAGGCCAGAAAGCAAGTTCTTTCCTTGCTCTCCACAAGGGCAATACAGCATGTTCCTGCAGAACATATAGGCCAAGGTTTCTACTCCAGACTCTTCCTGGTACCCAGAAAAGGGGGCACATGGTGCCCCATCCTCAATCTATCCATTCTAAACACCTTTCTGGTGATACCAAAATTCAAAATGCTCACCTTCCAGCAACTTTTACCAGTGCTTTCCAAGGATGCCTGGTTAGCCACCCTAGACCTAAAAGAGGCCTACATGCACATCCCAGTCAGCAAATCATGCAGGAAATGCCTACGTTTCAGGACAGGATCTATACACTTTCAGTTCTCTGTGCTTGCCTTTGGCTTATCCACTGCTCCCAGAGTTTTCACAAAATGTCTGGCTCCCGCCATTGCTTTTTGCAGACAAATATTCAAATTTTCCGTACTTAAATGACTGCCTGATTCAGGGAGACAGGAAAAGCTCCTATACAGCACCTGACTTTTGTAAAGGACCTACTGACCTCCCTGGGGTATATACCATCAACGAAAAGAAAAACTAGTCCCCACACAAAAAATTGTATTCCTGGGAGCAGGCCTGGACATAGCATCCCAGATGGCATTCCTTACTCCAGCAAAACAAGCCTACCTGACAAGCTACTTCTCTCAGCTAGCCACCAGAACACAGTTATCCGCAAGGAAAATCTTGCAAGCTGTAGTGTTCATGGCCTCCTGCATTCTAATCATTCCATATGCCAGACTGCATATGAGGAAACTACAATGGTACCTAAAAAGCCTTTGGTGTCAACACTCTCAAGACCTGGAAAGTCTCATACCAGTGATACCTTGTCTAAGGAAAGATTTTCTTTGGTGGGCAGCAGGATGCAACCACAGCAAGGGACTTCCCTTCTCACAACCCCACTCCGCCCAGACTCTCACCACAGACGCATCAGACTATGCTTGGGGTGCACACATGGATGGCAGGTGCATTCAGGGCTATTGGAGCCCAAATCAAATACATCTGCATGTTGACCAAAAAGAGATGTTAGCTGTTCAGTACGCCCTGACAGCTTTCAGACCCCTACTCTCCCTGGGGTCTCTACTGATCAAAAACAGACAACACCATAGTGATGTGGTATATCAACAAGCAGGGAGGAACTTGCTCTTATCCCCTCTGCAGACTCGCCATGACCCTTTGGCACACTGCTTCAGCCATGCAACTACACCGGCTAGCACAATTCCTGCCAGGTTCCCTAAACTCTCTGGAAGACGACTTAAGCAGAAACCTGCTAGACCCACACGAGTGGCAGCTAGACCACAGAACCTTCACCCTTGTAACCCAGAAATGGGGCACCCCAAAGGTGGACCTCTGTCTCCCACTCCAATCATCAGCTCAGCAAATTCTGCACCAGCGAACCTCACAGCAAGGCCTGGAAATTGGATGCTCTGCCCTTCCAGTGGGTGAACCTCTTTGTCTCTACGCATTTCCCCCTTCTACCACTCATTTCAAGGGTACCACTAAAAGTAAGGAGGAAAAAACGAGGGCAATTCTGATCACCCCAGACTGGCCATGCCAGCACTGGTACCCACTGCTGTATAGCCTGTCACCCCTGCCACCTACCTCAGAGGAATGGAGAATTCATGCATCCCCAATTGCAGACCCTCAACCTGGCAGCCTGGCTTATTCCCTGATCTCTCCAAGTTGCCAGCCTAAGCAAGCAAGTCCTAGATGTTACACACGAGGCCAGACGCCCCAGCACTAGAAAATCCTATGCTGACCAGTGGAGAAGGTTTTGCACCTAGATCCAGCCTAAGGGAGCCAGAACGGCACAGCCCTCCCTTACGCTCATCCTGAATTACCTAGCAGACCTACTACACAGGGGGGGGGGTCTATCCTTCTCTTCTATAAAATTCATGCCTCTGCCATCTCTGCTTATTACAGCACAGAGCCATCTCTCTTCTCACACCCTGTCATCAGTTCCTAAGAGGTGCTCACAACTTAAGGCCACCCAGAAGAGCTCCTACCCCAGCTTGGGACTTTAACTTTGTGTTGGAAAAGCTCCCCCTACTCCCCCTTTGAACCTGCAGTTTCAGCAGAGTTGAAATTCCTCTCTTGCAAGATGGCCTTACTTCTGGTCATCACTTCAGCTAGAAGAGTATCAGAACTACAGGCATTCATGGCTGTAGAGCCCTTCATCATTTTCCATGCTGACAGGGTCTTCCTCAGGACTAACCCATCCTTCGTGCCTAAAGTGGTATCCAGTGTGGCTCTGAACCAATCCATTAATTTGCCCACCTTTTTCTGTAACCCACAAAACAAGGGGGAAAGGATTCTGCACTCTAGATATGCACAGGCAGTTCAGATTCTATCTGGACAGGACTAAATCTTTTTAAAAAAACTGATCAATTGTTTGTTAGCTTTGCAGCAGGGCCAGAGGGCAAGGCCATATCCAAACAATCTCCAAATGGATAGCGCACTGCATCCATTTCTGCTACAAACAGCACAGGAAACCACCCCCAAAGGGGGTCAGGACACATTCCACCAGGGCAGCCTCCATCTCTGCATCTTTTGTCAGTGGGGTCCCCACCAAGGACATCCTGGAGGCTGCAACATGGACATCTGTTCATACCTTCAGGTATTACCACCTGCCTGTTTTCTCCAAATCCAGGGCAGGCTTTGCCACCGCAGTCTCGCAGGGCATCCTAGCCAGCCCCCCAGTCTTCTTGACTGCTTCCACCCTTTTCTTCAGTTTGGGAATCATCCCAAATGTGATGACTGCAACAGTGAAACACTAAGAACATAGTGCAGTTGTGTACACTTACCATAAATGTAGATGTTCGATTGTATTCACTGTTGCAGTCCTGCTTTCCCTCCCCCATCCCCCTTCTCTCTTTCTCTCTCTTCCTCTCTCCTTACAGGGAATTTTTGGTATTTATTGTCTTCTGGTGGTGTTCTTCCACCAATAACCTAGCTCCCTATTTGGGGGCTCCTGACAGGGCAAGAAAAACTGATGTAATGACGTCTGATGCCTCATTTTATACCACTGACAACCTGACGTCAGTCCTGGAACAGTAGCAACCGACGCAGAAATAATAAGCCTCTGGTATTCAGGCCGACTGAGGGCTACTCCTGGCAGGATAACTCAAATGTGATGACTGCAACAGTGAATACACTCGAACATCTGCATTTATGGTAAGTGTACACAACTGTACTCTAATCTTCATCTTTAGCTTTCTAGCAGACACCTGAAGGTTTTGGGCCAAAAATGACCTGTATTTGGAACTGTTCATAATTCCCTTCACCTTGACTAAAGCCCAGTTTCAGCTGAAGAAAAGCAACCCCAAAGCATGATACTGCCATCACCATGCTTCGCCATGAGGATGGTGTTTTTTGGTGAAGCAGTGCTTTTGCACCAAATGTAACTTTTGGAATTGTAGCCAATAAGTTCAACCTTGGTCTCATCAGACCATAACACATTTTCCCATATGCTTTAGGAGACTTGATGTATTGTTTTGCAAATTTTAGCCAGGCCTGGATGTTTTCTATGTAAGAAAAGGCTTCTGTCTTGCAACCCTACCCCATAGTCCAGACATATGGAGAATACGGGAGATTGTCGCAAATACACAACCAGTACTTGCCAGAAATTCCTGCAGTTCCTTCCGTGTTGCTGCAGGTCTCTTGGCAGCTTCCCCGACCAGTTTTCATCTAGTCTTTTCAGCAGTTTTGGAGGGGGGCATCCAGTCCTTTGCAACATCACTGTCCCATATTTTCTTCACTTTTTGATGACTGTCTTCACTGTGTTTCATGGTATATCCATTAATATGGTCATGGCCACCCAGCCATGGCCTGAGACATTGTCCTCTCCTAAAGCAAAAAAACGGGTTGGTTTACCTCACCCAGTGCTGACTGGGATCTCCTTTGTCTTCAACCCATTTCTCCACAGGACATAGTCAAGCTGATGCAAGACCTCATCTTGTCCAATCGTCTCGTCTTGGAAAGGGTTTCCATGCCAGAAACATTCCCTGGGAAATGAAAAAGGGATTCATCCCCAGGGAAGCTCGGAACAGAAACAGATGCCTGGTGCCAGAGCCGTGGGCTGAAGCTTAATGCCAAGAAATGTATAGTTATCCCCTTTGGAAAAAAACATGTACTCATGAACTACCACATAGGTGGCAAGACACTAAACATCGAAAGTGTGATGAGAGACTTAGGGACACAAGTGGACAGTGGTCTCACTCTATAACCACATCGCCACAACAGTCAGGAAATCCTTCTATGTGGCACACCTCATCACTAAGGGCTTTTCATCCAGAAAAAAGGAGGTCATTGTCCCACTGTACTCATCCCTCATTAGACCCATTGTAGAGTATAATGCCCCATTTGGTATGTACCTCACAAGACATCTGCAACAGCTGGAAAGGCAACAGAAATACCTCACTAAAAGAATCACAGGCCTAAAGCAGATGCCATATGCTGACCGTCTAAAAAAAACTCCCACTATACTATGTGGCATATCATGTACTCAGAGGTGATCTCTGCTTAACATACAAGGCCATGTCAAACCCTGAGCTGTTGGTCATGCTCCACTTAAAGAAATCCCAATCCCTCAGAGCCACATGCTGCAGGGATCTAAACCTTATCACAATGAACCAAACATGCTGGAGGGATAGGTTCCTGACCCAGAGACTCCCCGTACTCTGGAATAGACTGCCCATGCATGTCAAGCAGAGCGCCTCATTGTCCCTCTTCAAAAGGAACCTTGATGATTGGATGGGAGATAGGAAATTCACCCCGAGGATCATGTCAGTCACCCTGCTAGACAAGGGCCCAGAGAAGGTAAATATTGTGGGAAGAAATTTCCAGGGAATTGTTATGGCTAGGCTTGCATAGGCTTTGGGGCCGATGGCCTAGTACCAACCTATGAACCTATATTCAGAGTCAGAGAATAAACTTAAATGGTCTGTAAGGGCAGCCGCCTAGTACTTACCTGTGAACTTTTGAAGAACTTGCCATATTTGGACTCTGACCCAGTAGACACTTTTTTTTCACCCCCTGAGGATGTATCCTTTGGGTATACCCTCCATAGAATAAAGGAATCCTTTAATTGGGCATCTTTTCTCTCGGCCACAAGCTAATTATAGAAAGCTGTTGAGCTTCCCTGCCCTTAAACATCTGGTAAATAAACCCTTTCCATCCACAACGTCTTGAGCAGTAAGTTTGCTGACACATCACTGTAGCCTTATTCCCTTCCTTCTGCCTCTTGAAAGCCTGATTGCTTTTATAGGGTGATGGTTAAAAATCCAGTGCTTGTTTTGTTTTGTCCCAGAGCACAATGTCTAATTCAGTACTGTGCTGTGTTTTAAAGGTAGAAACGTCAAATGTAGGGCCAACTCCCTTGGGAGATGCTTTGAGGAGGGTGATAGGCCACTGGATGAGTTGCTCCCAAGCTGAAAGTAGGAATGCCTTCCCGTAGTTTTCTGAGGGAAATGGTATTGAGAGGTTCTCTGGATAGTCACAGCTGCTGCCTTTGTCCTACAGTTCTTTTTCCTTCATTCCTAAAAAAATGCAAAGAAAAACATCTGAAAAAGGATGCAAGGGACACGGACATTCCAGTGGTGTCAGATGCTCCCAACCCTCTGCTTAAATCATTGACACAGGTGAGGTGTTTTCACAGCCCCCAAGACTGACTACTGAGCCCAAGTCTTCTGCCACAACTCCTCCAGAGGCTGTCATGTCTTCAAACAGACCCCTTACATTACCTTGAGTTGAAACCAGACCATTGGTTAGGTTTGGAGCTACTCTGCAAGCAGGGTCTCTTGATCACAGAGTAAGAAGGAATCCCATTAGTTATAAGGAAATAAATACCTGGCCAGCTGGATTGAGGTCACAGCTGCCTGCCCATGCTTTGAGGCCTAATCGTCCCACAAGCCACAGAAGTCAAAGTGGCAGCTGGGGTTGCCCTGGCTTGTGTTGCCAGCTTTCTCAGCCCAGGCCTTGCCACAGGACCTTGTCGGTCTGGCAGAGAATTTCATGGACTTCATAGCATCCACTCAACCTTCCCTGGAAAAGGAACCTTTTCCAGGAACTTACTGTGCGAAAAGAGAAGGATATTTAATTCTGGAGGGATTTGAGAGACTTGATTCCATTGATTCTGTTTAGGAATTGGCATACATTGAGTAATTACCCTCCAAGCTATAGTCATTCTGATGACACCCTGTTTTCAGCCTCACCCCCTGAACCTTTCTTTCAGGGGCACCATTCAAAGAATGAAGGAATCCTTTAACTGGAAGTAAAGCGTTTTCCCATAGTTAGATCAGATGTAGACAGCTTCTGAGACAGTCTGGATGCAGACCTCTGGTAATCCCTCTAGTCGAAGTAGTGTATGATGTATTCTTGGGTATATCCTTGCAGCTTGATATCCTCCTCTGCTTCCAGAAAACCTGACTGTAGGGTGCTGGACTCGCATTAGCATCTTTATAAAAAAAAACCTGTAGCGGACCCAGGTTTGGCGCCTCTGACATTCCCAAAGTGATCCTCAGCTTTCATCCATGAACTCCTTCCTAAATGAGTAGAATCGTAGACCAATTTGGCAAGAAAACTTGCCCTATAGCTACCTTGGCAGAGAGATTTCCTGACTGCTAATTCCATATGCTCAAATACCTTGAGTCTGTACAGGAAAAAATAAAATTCAAGGCAAAAGAGATCTAAGATAAGAGCCTCTGGAATGATATTCAGGACCTGTGCAGTGTCATTCTCCAGATGTCTGTCTTGGATATTCATTTGTGTACCTATGATTCTTTGGATGCATCCTGTAAGACAGCTTCCACGGGAATCCATTACTCTGAGATAGGGATGGCTGAGAAATCAGCCCCTTTTCAGACCATGTTATAGCAGAGCTTATTGATTTCTCTCTAGATACGGGGCTTCTTTGGACTTCTAGCATAAAAAAAGTATTTCAGAAGCTGGAGGAAAAGGGAAAGACTGCAATTTGTTTAAGAACTCTACCTTTCCTCTCATGTAGATACAGCAGTTGTTATGAAAGTAAATCTTGACCCCCCCCCCCCCAAACAGAGAAGTCTAAACTGGGGGGCAAAGTAGTGGCAACATGATTCCTGGCACAGAGTTGTTTGGGGTTAAGGACCTTGGATTCAGTAGGGAGCAGCTGCGACTATCCAACTGTCCAGGGCACCTCATCCCTCCCCCAGATATCCCTCAAAAAAATAGGGAAGGCTTTCCCACTTTTCAGCTTGGGAACAAGTCAGCTAGGATAAGTGGACATTCAAGACTATAAAAAAAAAGGCTATTCATTGCAACTTGGGGGATTCCATCCTTCCTATGGATTCCTTCACTGCCAAAACACCTGATTCCCTCAAAGATAGAGGTGGTCTTGCAACTAGGATCTGTCAGCTGGTACCACCTGGAATGGTAGGCTCACGATTTTACGCCAGGCCCTTCCTGGCCCAAAGCAAGAAAGGGTGATGGAGACCCATGTTAGACCTCTCAGATTTAAACAAATTCTTAGTGGTACTCAAATTCAGAATGTTTACCTTTCAGAAGTTAACCGCCTGTTATGCCAGGGGCATGGATGGTAACTTTGGACCCGAGGGATGCCTGTCTTCATATCCCCATTGTATAGTAACGCAAACTGTTCCTGTGCTTCAGAGCAGGGGGATCTCGCTTTCCAGTTTTTGTGCCTTACCATTTGGTTTGTCTACTGCTCCCAGAGTTTCAGATGTCTGGCACTAGTAATTACCTTATGTAGGACAAAAGGAGTCCACCCTACCTAGATGATTGCTCAATCCAGGCAGTATCTCTAGAGTTCCACATAATTATACAAACCACTCTGGAGTACTTTCAGGTGGTTGACCTTACCTTGAATTCTCAAACATTCCAGCTATGCCTCATAACACAGAATTACCTTCCTGGAAGCAGTACTGGACACTGGCCAACAAAGCTTTTCTACTTGAGGAAAAAAAAAACTGTTCCTAACTTGCTATTTAAAGAACACCCACAGTCAGAATGTAATCTCATCCGGGGAATTCCTCATACTGCTGGAGCACATGACATGGTGTATCCCTGATACCCCTATTCAAGTTCCACATGAAGAAACTGCAGTGATTCCTAACAGATTGCTGGGTCCAACATCTGCATTCTCCAGAGACAAATATTCCCTCCTTCCATTCCTGAAGAAGATCCTATTGGGGAGGACTTCATTGAAAAGCAAGGTGTCACCTTCAGGATACAGGAGCTTTGCCACATCCTGACTACTTCAAGCTCAGACTTTGATTTGGGGTCCCACTTAGATCACTTGAAAGTACAAGGGGAATGGGAACAAGGACAAACTGATCGCAGGATCCAAGCCTTCAAAGCAAACTGATCTCAGGACCTATCAAAATCCTGACCGACAATACCACCGTACACATAGGTGGGCACTCACTCATACTAGCTGTCCAGACAGGGAGTGGGATTTTTACAGTTAACCCAGCAGCTACAGCTGTCAACATTTTCTGCCTTCATCCCAGTCCAGGAGAACTTTCTAGTGGACTCTTGAAGCAGACCCCTCTTAGACCCCAGTGAGTGGACATTTAAAAGGGAGCCCTTCCTAGACTTAGTCCAGGTGTAGACCCGTTTGCCTCTACTCAAAACAGGCAGCTGAGAAAGTTCTTCTCCAGGACTCCCTAAGGGGGAGTGTAGAAGACAGATGCCTTCAACTTTTCTTGGACAGGTCACTTCCTTTGCCTTCCCTCCACAACCCCCATGTTGTCATAGTACTGCAAGAAGTAAGGATGGTCCAGAGATGATTTTTTTATTTTTTTTTATTTAACATTTGATCTGAAGTAGTTACTTCATTTGCTATGCAACCTGTGGGTATCGGATCCGATCTCGGATCCGAGCCGGCAGCTTCACAAGCTACAAGATCCAAGCTCCTAGCTCCTCCCCCTACCCATAATCCCCTGCCACTAACTGTATTACCTCAGATCGTTTTTGCCGCGGCTATAGACAGCTACTTTTTGAAGAGCTCCTTAGCTGACTAGTGAGATTGTTCCTTTTTTTCTCAGAAATGCTTTTTCTAGTGTTGATTGTGGTGTGTGTGTGTGTTCAGAGACCTATAGTCAGCATAGTTTGTCAGATAGTTTCCCTTTTTTTTTGTGTAGTGTTAATTTTTCTGTGTCCCCCCTCCCCCACTTAGTGTTTGGATGTGTGTGCGTTGTGCTAGAGAATGGCTGACGGGCCCAAGGCCATTTTTTAAAAATGTACTGAGTGTGGCCATAAGCTTTCCCCTGCTGATGGCCACACTCAGTGCGTTTTATGCCTGGGGGTGGCTCATTTATCAACAGACTGTCAAATCTGTGCAGCCTTTAACCCCCGAGCACTTAGGGACAGGAAGAATAAGCTAATCCTGGCGGGCTTGCTTCCCCAGGATTCGGCTGCTTCTTCCTCTCCCGCCAAGGCTCAGGCTGTCTCCACAGCCCCAGTGCCTTCTGTTCCCCCTGCTCAACCGGGGACTCAACCTCCCGCTTCGGGCTTGAGTTCGGGGAACTTTGGTTCCTCTTCCTCTATAGAGAAGAGGCACAAAGAGAAGGAGAGACGTAGGTCTCATAAAAGGCAGGCTGAGACTCAACCCTCAGCCCCGCCATCTAAGCTAGCTAGCTAGCTCTCCCTCGAGGGTTTCCGGATCCTCCCCCTCTCTGCTCCATTCGCCTCATTTTTCGCCGGAACCGGAGGAGGGGTACTGGTCTCCCTCGAGGTCATCGAGGCGACCCTCCTGGCCTGCCTCGACGACTTCATCTAGGTCGACCAGGAGCCTCACCGACGTAGATATGGATCGGATGATGCGACTATTCCTGCAGACCCAAATGCAGATGGGGGTGCTCTTGCCTCCCCTCCCCCTCAGGGGGGGGGTGCGGCCTCTGTCTTTGCTCCGATTACTCCTTCTCCAACCCGTTTTCGGGTTTTGGAGTCATCGGATCCGGGCCCTTTCGGAGCCGGGGTTTTGTCGGCGCCGATAGCTCCGGTCTCTTCGCCGACCATGCCCTCGAGTGTTTCGGATCAGAGATCTCGGGGCCGAGCGTCTGATCCGGGGGAGTTGGTGTCTTCGGCGCCGCTGAGGTCGGAGCACACTTCTCTCTCGGATCCGACCGCATTGGCTCAGACTCGGGTCCCTACCTCGGAGCCGAGGAGAGTAGTTCACCTTCGGCTTTTGAAGTAATGGAGAGGGTGCTGTCGAGATCCTCCAGGTCCCCAGTCTGGGCTTCGGATCCCCCGCACCCCCGCTGCATATGGGTCTATCTTCAGTCATCTGTCCATTGGGACAGCCTGCCCAAGCCCTCCAGCCTGTTCCCGTAGACGAACAGGAAGCCGTTGACTAGCCCTCCTCGGACAGTCCCACCGAGGAAGTCCCTCATAAATGGAGGTGTAAAAGGAGGCACCTGGACTCCCCTGAGTCTGTCACCACAGACACGGATTTGGATGAAAGGGAAGGTTCCCCAAGGTCACCCCCCCCCCCCGAGGATGTCTCCTTTGGAGACATCATGGAGATGTTGCGTATTAGAGGGGGGTGGTCTGCCCAAAAACCTTCCGCAGACGAATCAGTCTTCCTGGAGGCGTTTGAGGCAGGCCCCGTCTACCTCCTTTGTGTCCCCTCCGGCTGACCCCCTGGTAGATCTTATTACTACCAGGGCGTGGAAGGAGCCCGACACTGTGGAGCCAATCCCGAGGCGGCCCGACAAAGTCCTTAGCCCCCCCATCAGATACAGTCGTGGGCCAAGGGGTCTCCGGTCGATGCCATGTTGGTGGCGGCTGCCACGAAGAGAGAACTCACCCAAGAGAGTTTTTCAGTCCACCCGCTGGGTAAGGAATCTCGAGCGCTGGACCGCATTGGGAAGCGGATGTTTGCTTCAGCGACCTTCTCAGTGAGGGCGCTGAATTATATAGCACATACCATTAGGCTACAGCGAGACTTGATTAAGGAATACACTGCAGCCCCCCCGGAGTCCATGTCGGTCGAGGACAAGCAGGTGTTTGACTCTTATGGCCACTCTAAAATCCATCTCTAACGTCCATGCGGCTACTCTCTTATGCAATGGAGGGAGCCGCGAGGGCCAGCGGAGCCGGGGTCGCCTTGCGGCATCACGCCTGGCTCCGCCTTTGCGATTTCGCTGAACCCTTCAAGGCGTCCTTCGCGAATGCACCATTTGACAGGTCTTCGCTTTTTGGCAAGACTGTTTGCAAAACGCTGGTCCAAAGTGAGAAGGACGGGAAGACGCCGTCTGCCGTCGGGGTCCGCTTCTCTAATCTCCAACGATCCTTCTCAAGGAATCAGGGGGGACAAAAGTTGTGGTTCCGCAAGTCTCAGCAATCCCATCCAGCTTTGGACCCCTCGTTCTTCAGAGGCAGAGGAGGGACAAGGTGGACGCCGGCCCAGAGGCAGAGGGGGGGGGCGCGTAATTTCGGATCTAGAGAGCCTTTCTTGGACAGACCCGTGCAGCAGCCCTGAGGGCTTACCCGACTGTCCATCTCTGGATGCAGTCGGGGGGCGGGTGACGGAGCATCTGTCAAACTGGGAGTCCATTACTACAGATCGATGGGTGCTCCGGATCATATCCAGAGGTTACTCCATTCCCTTCCTAAGCCTTTCCCCTACAAGCAGACGCCTCTCCGATGTTCCACCCGATCAGAGGGAGGCAGCGGCTTCAGAGGTTTCGAAGTTGCTAAGAAAGAGAGCCATCCAGCCCATCCCCCCAGATCAGTCCGGATTGGGTTATTACTCCAGGTTCTTTTTAGTGCCAAGGAAGACGGGGGACCCAAGACCCATCCTAGACTTGTCTGCTCTGAACCTGTTCATCCCAAAGGAAAAATTCCGGATGGTCACACTGGATGTGTGCTCTATAGCCCTCAAGGATGCGTACTACCACATATTGATGGACAGACGATCCAGAAGATTTCTCCGCATCCGGCTGGAAGCCAGTCATTATCAGTTCAGGGTTCTTCCGTTCGGCCTCATCTCAGCCCCCAGGGTGTTCACCAAGGTCATGGCAGTGGTTGCAGCCCACCTGAGACTTCAGGGCATTCAGGTTTTCCCATACCTAGACGACTGGCTCCTTACCGCCGCCAACAGGCATCAACTCTGAGTTGCAAGAGATTATGCTCGGACTCTTGCCCAAGAGTCTAGGCATCTCAGTGAATCTTCAAAAATCCCCCCCCCCCCGTACAAGTATTAGAGTTCATAAGGGCCAGATTGGATACCCATACTTCTCGAGCCTTTCTGACGTCGGACAGGCTGAGCAGCTTGTCGCTTCAGGTGCTTACTCTTCTTCAGACCCAGGCTCCTGCGGCGAAGTTAGTCCTGAGGGCACTAGGGTCTATGGCAGCGGCAATCAGTCTATCCCTTCATGCACACCTGCGAATGCGGATTTTACAATGGACCCTCCAGGTTCAGTGGTCACTATTACTCCACCCGTTAAGCTCTCCGATCCCACTGAGCAGAGATTGCAGAGACTCCCTTCTTTGGTGGCTTCACTCTCAAGAGCTGAGGCAAGGGAGACCCTTTGTGATTCCCCCGCCCCAAGTCACGTTGACCCCGGATGCTTCTCCCCTTGGGTGGGGCAAGGGAGACCCTTTGTGATTCCCCCGCCCCAAGTCACGTTGACCACGGATGCTTCTCCCCTTGGGTGGGGGGGGGGCATTGTTCTGGCAGAACCGTCCAAGGCACGTGGACTTCCCTAGAGACTGCTCTGCATATCAGTGTCCTAGAGATAAGGGCAGTGCTTCTAGCGTTGCAAGCTCTCTACGACCTTCTACCTCTGTCAGTAGTCTGGTACATAAACAGGGAGGAACCAGGTCTTATCCCCTTTGTCGAGAAGCTATGAGAGTGTGGAAATGGGCGATATCCAACAACCGCTTTCTAGTAGCAATGCACATTCTGGGATGGTCCAACATATTAGCGGACAAACTGAGTCGGATAATTCTCACTCCATATGAGTGGTCTCTCAATCCATCACTTACAAAGCAGATCTTCCGCAAGTGGGGTTGGCCTCTCTGCAATCTTTTTGCTTCTCCATTAAACATAAAATGCAGCGAGTACTTCCCAATACTTCCCCCCAAGGGGGAGACTCCCAGAGACACTCTAGTTCATGCTTGGCCTCCCGGTCTTCTTTATGCTTACCCTTCCCTTCCGTTATGACCAAGTTCATACAGAAAGCCTCTCGGTTGGGGAGCAAAGTTATCCTCATAGCCCCATTCTGGCCTTGCCAGATCTGGTTCCCATACCTGCGGTCTCAGTTTAACTCCCCCTTGGATACTGGAACCCATTCCAGACCTGATTTCACATCCCGCAGGATGTCAAATCCCAAACCTGGTGAACCTCAAGCTTGCAGCTTGGTTGATCCAGTTCCACTGATGGCAAGGACTCCCGGTATATCACCAGTGAAGGCCATTCTGGTAGCGGCTCATAAGCCGGCTACCAGGAAAATATATAATAGCAAGTGGAAACGCTTCTCCATCTGGGCAACAGACAAGGGCCTGGATCCTTTTACAGTTCCTATTCCGACAATCTTGGACTTCCTGTCGCTGATTTTTCGGCAGGGAGCAAGTGCTTCTACGGTTAAGGTGCAGTTAGCAGCCGTTTCCCATTTTCATATGGGAGATGGATTAGGGTCATTGGCATCCACAAAGTTATGCAAAACTTTCTTGCGAGGCATCTTTCTCTTGAAGCCTCCTGTGAAAACGGTGGTGCCCCCATGGGATTTGACACTAGCCTTGCAAGCCCTGACGAGTCCACCCTTGGAGCTTGCAGTCTCGATTCCTTTAAAATTCTTGTCCTGGAAAATGGCTTTTTTGGTAGTTATTACTTCTGCCAAGAGGGTTTCGGAACTCAAGGCACTGTGTATGAAACCCCGTTATCTCATTTTTCACAGGGATAGAGCGTCTCTAACCCGTCTTTCTTACCTAAGGTGGCTTCGGAATCTAATATCAATCAATCAGTTTGCCCGTGTTCTTTCCAAATTTTCAGAATATTGCACAAACTGGACGTACACAGGCAACTACGTTTTTACTTGCACAGAACTAAGGATTTTCGCAAGTCTGATCAGTTGTTTGTGTCCTTTGCAAAATCAGCCAGGGGAAGGGCCATTTCTAAAGTGACCCTAGCAAATTGGATTTGTCAATGTATAGTTCAAGGGTATGTATCTTCGGGCAAACCAGCTCCTATGGGAATACACGCTCATTCTACCCGGTCCATCGCCACCTCAGCAGCTTTCTGCTCCAGGGTTCCCTTGGACAACATATGTTCAGCAGCTACCTGGTCCTCTTCTCATACGTTCATTTCTCATTATAAACTGGATATGATATCGAGAAGTAGGGCTTCTTTTCGCTCCGTGGTGCTTCGGAATATCCTTCCATAAGGCCACCCAGGTTTATTGTCTAGGTAGCTGGGGACTCTGTCCCACAGGTTGCAGAGCAAATGAAGTAACTACTTCAGATAAAGAAGTTATGTACTCACCATAACGTTCCATCTGAGTAGGTACTTCATTTGTCTGCAACCATCCCTCCCTGCCACCCCCCTAATCTTTTCTCGGGTTTTCTACTGGTCACCTGAAATTTTGCTGTCTTGAGGTTAGGTCTTCAATATACCTCTGTTGAGGTTATGACTTAGATTGGGCAAAATCGATCTGAGGTAATACAGTTAGTGGCAGGGGATTATGGGTAGGGGGAGGAGCTAGGAGCTTGGATCTTGTAGCTTGTGAAGCTGCCGGGTCGGATCCGAGATTGGATCCGATACCCACAGGTTACAGACAAATGAAGTACCTACTCAGATGGAACGTTATGGTGAGTACATAACTTCTTTTTAACTGGGTAAGTCCGACTTGGAACAAAGCCAAATTTCAGTGGAGGCCCGGAGAGAAATGCTCCAGATACAGGTCTTTGAAATTGGGAAGAAACCAGAGCACCCGGAGGAAACCCACACGAATGCGGGAGGACATGCAGACTCTGCACAGAAGGCACCCCAGCCAAGAATTGAACCAGAGAACCTCTTGCTGTGAGACGACAATGCTACGGCTACACCATGATTCTGATTGCACTACACTGGACCAGACAGCACTGCTTCTCCATTCTGCTTTCTCAGCGAGGGAAAGAACCAGAGCCACCCTCTGTGCTTGGATATCCTTACCCAGAACAAAGGATGTTCTTCGTGTTTCACTGTTGCAGTCATCACATTTGGATTATCCTGCCAGGGGTAGCCCTCAGTCGCCCCGAATAACAGAGGCTTAGTATTCCTGCGTCAGTTGCTGTCACTCCAGGACTGACATCAGGTAGTCAGTGGTATAAAATCAGGCAGCCGTCGTCATTACATCAGTCTTTCTTGCTGAGGAGCCCAAAGGATAAGCAGTTCGCACGAGTGCTGGTCGGCTGCTACCTGAGTTTTCATTCCCGAATTGAAGTTGGTCTTCTAAAGCTAAGTACCCCGTTGGGGATCTTTTTCTCTTGCTTTAACCGATGTCAGAAAAAGTTAACAATTGTCTCGCCTGTGGAAACCAAATGCCACACAAAGACTTCCATCCTTACTGCGTCACCCGTTTAGGCCCAGACCATAATGTCATCCGCTGTCGCTTTTGTGCTTTGTTCAACGCCAGAACTATACATCATCTGGCCCTTATTGTAACTAGATATTTTCGCTCTCAGTCCTCTAATTCCTATATGGCTTCGGTAAGCCATCCGACTACCGATCTTCTGAAAAAAACTTAAGGATAAAGACAAACTGACTGCACAGGTCCAAAACTGCCAACAATGCTTCCGTTAAGCTAGTTGTCAGATCATCGGTCCTCAGATGCTTTCTCAACCCCTGATCCCCACTTTTCTGTGGATTTGCAGGCTGCTACCGAGACCCTTTCAGAGTCTGGTATGCCGCAAGACTCTTCGACTAAGGATCCTGTGGATGTCTCTACCTTGGATGAGTCCGAAGCCGCTGAGCAGGCACTGACTTCTGAGGAAGTACTTTGCACTACCGATACTCTACACAAACGGACTTCTTTCGCATCTTCAGTTCTTTCTAAAACTACCGAGTTTCTAAGGCCCAGGGTATGAACTACGCCCAAAAAGCCGACAACCCAAACTCAGGCACCTGCTTCTTGCCTCAATCTCAAATGCTTAAAGTGGTGGAAGACCTTATGCTTATTGGAGGAAGCCAGGCTTACCCCTTCCAAAAGACTTGTCACTAGTAGTTTTATCTGAGCAGGTGTCCGATGACTCTGCTTCTGAATATGAAGACATGCAACCCCTCTGCTTATGAGGAATTCTGATGCAGAGGAATCCATTCCTTCTGCCTCTCCACCCAAGGATTTTTTATTTGGTGAAACCCATCATACATTAAGGGAGCATTTCCAGTGGGGATGTCAGGACTACCCTCAGTCAAAAAAGAGACTCTGGGAATTCTTAGATTTACCACAGCACAGACCTTTGTCCATTCCTCCTGTCCTGGATGTTGATGTTTTTATGGAATCTAGTTCGACTCCTGACACCCTTCCTCCTGCTCCCAGGAAACCTGACAGGTACTACAGAGTCCCTGACACACACAAATTCCTTTTCAAAAATCCTACTGATCCAGAGGATATCTCTCAAGGGCCTAAAGGAATTAAAGCAACCTCAGCTAAGAATGCCACCCTTTCAGACAGGGATTCCTGAGTTTTATACAGATGGGGTAAAAAATTACACACCTCTGCTACTCTTGCTATTAGAGCACTAAATTGTCAGTGCCACATGCTGAAATATCAGTAGCATACCATGGAACTGCTCAAACAAAAAATATCTTCTTTTCCTGCTTGTGCAGAAAATAAAGAATTACAAGAGCTTATGCATTCTGCAAACAAAGTTAATAAGCACACCTTGCAATGTGGCTTTGACTCCCAAGAAGCATCTTGCAGGGCAGCAGTCACTGGTTCTGTCCTTGGAAGGCATACTTGGCTTAAGGAACAGACCTTGCCAAACCATGTCAAATCAAAATTATTGGATGCACCATTAAACCAAGACTATTTGTTTGGCACCAAGGCAGAAAAGGGTTTTAAAGATGGAAGAAAAAGCGAAATCTATGCAGACAGTTAAAGACTTTTTACAGGTCCGACCTCTGAGGTTCAGTAGGCATTGCCCCTCTAAGCACTGTTTTTTTCAGGCCCCCTCCAGGCCAGCTCAGCCCAGACCCAGGGGAAGCAGACCCCCCCCCCCCAGACAGCAACCCCAGAGAATGCAGAGATCTAAGCAATGGAGTACCTCCCCTTTAAAAACAGGGCGTGCAAAGCCACCCCCTTATGGTAAGAACTCACAATGACTTTACACATCCAACTCTTATCTCTGCCCATCTGCTTATGCCCCTAGGAGGAAAACTCTCCTTCCATGCAAACAACTGGGCCTCTATTGGTCCTCAACATAGTGTCCCAAGGATACAAATTTTATTTCCACACCCTGCCAACCCCAAAAGGGTTCCCAGATCTTTCTCCAAACCAGTGGGCAGAGGCCAGAAAGGAATTCCTTTCCCTGCTCTCCATGAGGGCAATACAGCATGTACCTGCAGACCAGATAGGCCAAGGTTTTTATTCCAGACTCTTCCTGGTACCAAGAAAAGAGGGCACCTGGCACCCAATCCTCGATCTATCCATTCTAAACACCTTTCTGTTGATACCAAAATTCAAAATGCTCATCCTCCAGCAGCTTCTTCCTATGCTTTCCAAGGATGCATGGTTAGCCACCCTAGTCCTAAAAGAGGCCTACCTACACATCCCAATCAGGGAATCTTGCAGGAAATATCTACGTTTCAGGGCAGGATCTATGCACTTTCAGTTCTTTGCGCTTCCCTTTGGCTTATCCACTGCTCCCAGATTTTTCACAAAATGCCTGGCTCCAGCCATTGTTTTTTGCAGACAAAGAAATATTCAAATTTCTAAACTTGTAATTAAGACCTGACCAAGTTTCTGAAACTGGAACGGCTTGAATGGAACGCCACAAAACAAACCATACAACGCTCGTCGTCTTTTCAAAAAACAAACTATTTTAATGAAACACGCCATAAAATAACAGGTCATTTCTTAGCGCTTTCACCTGTATTAAAAGAACAGGCTTCTTCAGAGATAATCCATTACAATTACCAAATGCTCTAAAGTGCTTTGAAACCGAAAGCGTCATGTACACACCTCCGTTTCTAACCAATCATAAGCTGTCGAAATCGTAAATGTTGAAACTATTCATATTCTTAAAAATCTTTTAAAACGCACTCCGTCAGTAAATAATGTATATACAATATGTTATTCACCCTTGATACCCAATCATATTCTTGTTTAAAAAGCATTCTTTTTCATAGAAACAAGTTCTTTTGAAACCCAGAACCAATAATCATAGCATGTAAATAGTCCTGTGAAAAATTAACATAAAAGTGTTCCAGTTTCGGAAACTTGGTCAGGTCTTAATTACAAGTTTGGAGATGTGTGTTTTTTATTGGTAGAAATATTCAAATTTACCTCTACTTAGATGACTGCCTGATTCAGGCAGACAGGAAAAGCTGTTACAGCATCTGACCTTTGCAAAAGGACCTACTGACCTCCCTAGGGTATACTATCAATGAAAAGAAATCAAAACTAGTACCTGCACAAAAAATTGTATTCCTGGGAGGAAGCCTGGACACAGCATCCCAGATGGCATTCCTTGCTCCAAAAAAGCAAGCCTACCTGACAGACTAGCCACCAGAACCCAGTTTATCCGCAAGGAACATCCTGCAAGCTCTAGGGTTCATGGCCTCCTGCATTCTACTTATTCCATATGCCAGACTGCATATGAGGAAACTAGAGTGGCACCTAAAAAGTATTTGATGTCAACACTCTCAAGACCTGGAAACTGTCATTCCAATGATTCCTTGTCTAAGAAAATGTTCTTTGGTGGGCAGCAGCATGCAACCACAACAAGGGACTTCCCTTCTTGCAACAGCTGCCCAGACCCTCACCACAGACGCATCAGACTATGCCTGGGGTGCACAACTGGACAGCAGGTGCATTCAATGTCATTGTTGCCCAAATCAAATACATCTACACATCAACCAAAAAGAGATGTTAGCTGTTCAGCACGCCCCACAGCTTTCAGACCCCTACTCTCCCCGGGGCCTCTACTGATCAAAACAGACAGCACCACAGTGATGTGGTACGTCAACAAGCAGGGTGGGACTCCTTATCCTTTCTGCAGGCATGCTATGACCCTTTGGTACATGGCCTCAGCCATGCAACTACACCTGCTAGCACAATTCCTGCCAGGCTCCCTAAACTCTCTGGCAGACAACGTAAGTAGAAACATGCTAGACCTACACGAGTGGCAGCTAGACCACAGAACCTTCACCCTTGTAACCCAGAAATAGGGCACCCTGAAGGTGGATCTCTCTGCCTCGCACTCCAATCATCAGCCCAGCAAATTCTGCACCAGGAAACCTCGCAGCAAGTCCTGGAAAGTGGATGCTGTATCCTTCCAGTGGGTAAACCTCTGTCTACGAATTTCCCCCTCTACCACTCATTTCAAGGGTACTGCTCAAAATAAGGGAAGAAAAACCAAGGGCAATCCTGACTGCCCCAGAATGGCAACACCAGCACTGGCACCCAATGCTGCACAGCCTGTCACCCCTGCCACCATGGCATCTACCTCTGATCCCAACACTCCTGACCCAGAAGAATGGAGAATTCATACATCCCCAATTGCAGACCCTCAACCTGGCAGTCTGGCTTTATTCCCTGACCTCTCCTCAAGCTGCCAGCCTAAGCAAACAAGTCCTAGATGTTATATGCGAGGCCAGACGCCCCAGCACTAGAATATCCTATGCTGACATGTGGAAAAGATTTTGCACCTGGATCCAGGCTAAGGGAGCCGAAACAGCACAGCCCTCAGTACCCGTCATCCTGGATTACCTAGCAAACCTACTGCACAGAGGTCTGTTCTTTTCTATTAAAATTCATGCCTCTGCCATCTCTGCTCATTACAGTACAGAGTCGCGTCTTTTTTCACACCCTCTCATCAAATGATTCCTAAGAGGGGCTAACAACTTAAGGCCACCCAGAAGAGCTTCTACTCCAGCTTGGGACCTTAACTTTGTGTTGGAAAAGCTCACCCTACCCCCCTTTGAACCTGCAGCTTCAGCAGAGTTAAAATTCCACTCTTGGAAAACAACCTTGCTTCTGACCATCACTTCAGCTAGAAGAGTTTCAGAGCTACAAGCACTCATGGCTGTAGAGCCCTTCATAATTTTCCATGCTGACAGGGTCTCCCTCAGGACTAACCCATCCTCCATGCATAAAATGGTGTCCAGTGTGGCTCTCAGCCAATCCATTCATTTGCCCCCCCCTTTTTCCCTAACCCACAAAACAAGGGGGAAAGGATTCTGCACACTCTAGATGTACATGGACAGTTCAGATTCTATCTGGATAGGACTAAATCTTTTAGAAAAACTGACCAATTGCTAGTCTGCTTCGCAGCAGGGGCAGAGGGCAAGACCATATCCAAACAGTCTCCAAATGGATAGCACACTGCATCCATTTCTGCTACAAACAGCATGGGAAACCACCCCCAAAAGGGGGTCAGGACACATTCCACAGGGCAACCTCCACCTCTGCAGCTTTTCTCAGAGGGGTCCCCACCAGGGACATCCTGGAGGCTGCAGCATGGACTTCTGTTCATACCTTCACCAAGCATTACCACCTGCCTATCTTATCCAAATCCAGGGCAGGCTTTGCCACCGCGGTCTTGTAGGGCATCCTAGCCAGCCCCCAGTCTTCTTGACTGCCTCCACCCTTTTCTTCAGCTTTGGGAATCATCCCAAATGTGATGACTGCAACAGTGAAACACGAAGAACATAGTACAGTTGTGTACACTTACCATAAATGTAGATGTTAGAGTGTATTCACTGTTGCAGTCTTGGATGTTCGTCTTTCACTATTGCAGTCATTACACCTGGGTTATCCTGCTGGCAGGCTACCCGCAGTCGGCCAGAGTTCCAAAGTCTAGGTCCGGCATCGGTTGCTGTCGCCTCTTCCCTGATGTCTGTGCGCCAGGGGTATAAAAGATGCAACCAACGCCATTTTCTTCAGTCTTTCTTGCCGTGCGGTGCCCGAAGCAAAAGCAGTTCGCAGGTGCCGATCGGCTGACTCCTGAGATTTTCAAAATTGAGTTTCAGAACCGAAGTCTTCAATAAAGCTAAGTACCCCGTTGGGGAAACTTTTTCTTGCTTCAGACCGATGTCAGTAAGTTAACAACTGTATTTCTTGTGGGAAGCAAATACCTCATAAGGACTTTCACTCTTTCTGTATTCCTTGCCTAGGCCCTGACCACGACGTCACTAGTTGTCTGTTTTGTGCTAGATTCAACAAACGCACTATTTAAGCGTCTGTTTGATTTTGCTCTACATTACTTTGGCCGAAGATTTAACTACATTATGCCGTAGGAACAGACTACCGGAATTCATAAAAAGCGCAAGGACAAGGGCAGGCATCCAAGGTCCAAAACCGACGAAGCCTCTTCTAGGCCAGTCGCCGGTTCTCAGTGAGGCGCTTTCACAGCCCCTGACACCCGCTACCTCAGAGCCACAGGCCGTATCCGACTCCCACGTGGAGACACCTAGACCTCTGGAAACTCAAGGTATTGGGCCTGCGGAAACTATTCCCTCAGATGGGTCCGGAGCCGCTGAGCAGGCATCGGCTTCTGAGGGTGTTTTCAGACCTTCACAGCTTACTTTTAAGTCCACTGCAGCAGCCAAGGCAAAGTCAAAAACACCATTAAAGACAAGGAAACGAGTACAGCATTCTCCTGGACCAATCATCCATGCCAAAGAAACAGATGCCTAAGATGGCCAAAGATTTTACCTTGATCAAGGGGTTCCCACCCCCCTCCTGATAAAAGGCCTAGGCAAGACACTGACTATGATTCCTCTGACCAGGTTTCTATTTCCTCTGATTTCCTCTTCAGATCAGGGATATTCTCTCCGTCCTTGTGAGGACTCTGATGCAGAAGAATCTATACCTTCAGCCTCTCCGCCTGAGGATTATTCTTTTGGGGAAACCCTGCACACCATGAGGGGAGCATTTCCATTGGGAGAGTAAGGGATTATTCATAATCCAAGAAAAGGCTCAGAGATTTTCTTTTATTGCCTCAGCACAGGCTCCTACCTATTCCCCTTGTGCTTGATATTGATTATGTTTTCTCTGAATCCAGTCTGTCTCCTGATTCTGTACCCCCTCCACCAGTCAAGCCAGACCGGTACTACAGGGTCCCTGACTCTCATAAATTTCTTTATAAAAACCCTGGTGCTGACCCAGAAACAATTTCTCAGGGTACCAAAGGGGTTAAGGCTTCCACTGCTAAAAACCCTGTCCCCTCTGATAGGGATTCTAGAGCTCTGGATAGATGGGAGAAAAAAGTTTCACTTCTGCTACTTTAGCTGTAAGGGCTTTAAACTGCCAGTTTCACATGCTTAAATATCAACAGTACCTCATGTCTTTGTTAAAACAGAAAATGCTTACAAACTCAGAGAATCCTGACAGTAAGGAAATGCAGGATTTGTTGCATGCAGCTGAACAAGTGGGAAAGCATACTTCCAAACACCTCCACAGCAAAAATATATCACAAAAACACAAGTCCAAGCACTTTACCAGTAATTTCCTCTTTTCTTTAATAGCAAGCGATCTGGTACCTCGGCCTTTCGCCTTCAAGGATCACAAACAGTGTATGCCTCAAGCACATTTATATACACATCAAAAAGCAATTAACACAAACAACTTAATCAGTTCATTCAGTTATTCAGTTGCATATTATGAACATTTTATCCCAATTCTACATATTTAATTCAAACATTTATTTTTATATATATATATATATATATATATATATATATGTGTGTGTGTGTGTGTAAATCTATATCTAAATACTAATATCTATTTTGCTAATACAAATTATCTATACATTTCATTAAAAAATATATATACATAATCTATTCAATTTGTTAGGGAAATGTATAAATAATTAGCTGAATTAAATAAATTTAATTTAATTATATTAAATTAAATAGCCAGTTCTAAATTAAGTCCAAAGGGCTTTAAAGTTTTGAATTTTAAAATCATTTTTGTCTCTAATTCCAGTAGTTTTTGAGAATAATCACTCCCTCCCATGGAAAACGGTTTACCCAGAACACAAAATTTTAAACTATTAGGGGAGCCATCATGTTTCTCAAAGAAGTGCTGGGCCACAGGACTTACTTCACTATGATTTCTAATATCTCTTAAATGTTCTAAGACACGAATTCTAACCATTCTTTTAGTTTGCCCAATATACCAAACATCTGTACACAAACAACATAAGGCATATAAACTACACCTATCGACCTGCAGTTGAAATAAAATTTAGGATTAACAGAAACACCATTAATACCATCCGTATTCATCACCCTATCACATAAACTACAGTGTCCACACTGAAATGTACCTGGAGTAAGATTATTAATTTCATTCCCTTTCATAAAATTATAGTTTAATAACTCTCTTATATTTTTACCCCTCTTATAAGAGAAAGTGATAAATTCGGGAAACAGATGACCAATTTTGTCATCCTCCCTAATTAAATACCAGTATTTCATCACTATTCTCCTTAATTTATCTGAAAATGGAGTAAATTTAGTAACAAAAAATAACTTTTACCCAGCAGTATCTTCTTTTCCGCCATATTTTGAAACTGCCAATTTTTCCCTAGTACATCTCGATTTAACATAACCACATGGACCTTCATCTCTCTCCCCAAGTAATCTCCTTTTACACCTTAATAGGAGATCTTTGTTATATCCCCTCTCATTCAGTCTTATTTCAACATCCTTTAGTTCATGTATTTTCTCCCTCTCGTCACTAGTGTGATCAAATATTCTTTTAAATTCACCTGAGGGTAATGAGCATAACAAGTGTTCCGGATGCATGCTATTAGCATGTAAGAACATGCTTACTGCGGTAGTTTTCCTAAATGGTCTAAAACCAATTTGTTCTAAATCACTATATAGCATTACATCCAGAAAATTAATTATTTCCCTATTAAGCTCATATGAGAAGGTTAATCTATGTTCATTCATATTTAAGGTCTCAAAAAAGTCAAAAAAATTCACTAATTTCACCCCTACATATCATAAAAAGATCATCAATAAAGCGTTTATATATTATGAGATTATTCCTATAGAATACAGTAGGGTAAATGAATTGCCTTTCAAAAAATCCCATATAAATAATAGCATATGAGGGCGCAAAGGCAGCCCCCATAGCTGTCCCTTTCAGCTGCAGGTAAAATTCATCATTAAAACAAAAATTGTGAGTTAAACAAAATTCCAAAAGATTAACTATATAAGTAGTCCTAGGTCCATCTCCCAACATTTCCATCACTGCTTCCAATCCCCATCTCTTACTGATATTAGTATAAAGTGATTTTACATCAGTGGTTACCCAATAGTATTCCTGACACCACTTCACCTGAGATATTTCATCCAACAATTCTTGAGTATTAGAAATATGTGCTATAACTTTATTCAGATGTTTTTTTAGGTGGAAATCCAAAAAAATATTGACATTACTCAATAAAGAGCCTATACCTGATATTGTAGGTCTACCCGGAGGTCTTTCCAAACATTTATGTATCGTAGGTAAGGCGTAAAAAATCGGTGTTCTCGGTTTCTTAATGAACAGTTTATTTACATCCTTTCTATCAAAAAAAAAAAACTAGATGTTCTCCTCGCTCCAATAAGGCTAAAAGTTCAGTATTAAATTCTAATACTGGGTCCTTTCTTAATCTTTTATATTCAGCAGTATTATTTAATAAATCTGCCACCATTTCACAATATTTTAATTTGTGTAGAATGACCCAGTTTCCACATACTTACTCTCAATGTGGTTTTGATTCATTAGAAGCTTCTTGTAGAGCTGCAGTTACAGGTTCTGTCATTCAAAGGCATGCTTGGTTAAAAGAACAAAGTTTACCTGAACATGTTAAAGTAAAATTATTGGATGCTCCACTACAGCATGATACTTTGTTGGGTGTTAAGGCAGAAGAGGTGTTAAAGAAAATGGGGGATAAAGCAAAATCAATGCAAACAGTACAGTAAAGGATTTCTTACAGGTTCAACCACCCAGGTTTAGCAGAAACTGGCCTTCAAAACATTGGTCCTTTCCGGTGTCAGGCCACAAAGAGGCAGATACAGACACCCAAGAGGCAGATCTCAGCCCCAAGGCTCCTACAGACCTAAACAATGGGGTGCTTCAGCTCCCAAAGGAGGAGAAGACAAATCACAACCTTATAGGAAACAGTCCCAATGGATTCCCTCTACAAATGCCAAGCACTTACCTTTTGGCAGCACCCCTAGGGGGAAAGCTAGCACTTTTCTCACAAAATTGGCACATAATCACCCAGGACATATGGGTACTGAATATTGTTTCTCAGGGTTACAGGTTCCACTTTCACACCCTTCCAAAATCAAAAGGTATGCCGGACCTGCCACAAAACCAGTGGGCAGAGGCACAAAAACAAATTGCTGCTCTCATGGACATGGGAGCTATTCAAAGTGTACCACAGCAAGAACAGGGACAAGGATTTTACTCGAGATGTTTCCTAGTACCCAGAAAGGACAAAGCCTGGAGACCAATACTGGACCTGTCAACCCTAAATACTTTCCTGGATGTTCCAAAATTCAAAATGTTAACACTGCAGCAACTTCTACCCATTCTGGGCAAGAAGGCTTGGCTAGTTACTTTGGACCTCAAGGAGGCATACCTGCATGTCTCAATCAGGCAATCTTGCAGAAGATACCTCAGATTCATAGCTGGCTCAATGCATTACCAATTCTCTGCACTGCCCTTTGGCTTATCTACTGCGCCCAGGGTCTTCACAAAATGCCTGGCACCAGTAATTGCATTTTGCAGACAGAGGAATACAAATATATCCCTACTTGGATGACTGCCTTATTCAGAGAGCAAGGACATTCTTCTAAAGCATTTGGCGTTTGTAAAAATATTACTAATTTGCCTAGGGTACACAGTAAACGAAAATAAATCAAAACTAGTGCCCTCTCAAGAGATAATATTCCTGGGTGCAAGCTTAAATACAACTACCCAGATGGCTTATCTCACGCCAAACAAGCAAATGCAACTGACTCATTGCTTTCAAATGATGGCAACAAAGACCCAGCTCCCTGCAAGAAAAATTCTGCAGGCCCTGGGCTTCATGGCATCCTGCATTCTACTAATTCCATATGCAAGGCTGCATATGAGGAAACTGCAATGGTATCTAAAAAGTGTTTGGACTCAACATTGCCACAGCCTGAAAACAAAATTTTCTTAATTCCTTGCCTACAACAGGAGTTTTGATGGTGGTCCCAGGCCTGTCACCACAACAAGGGACAGCCTTTCACCTTACCCACAGCCAGGCAGACAATAACAATGGATGCATCGGATTATACCTGGGGGGCACACATGGCAGGAGAATGTATTCAGGGCACGTGGCCCAAGGAACAAATGCATCTTCACATCAGTCAAAAGAGATGCTAGCTGTACAGAATGCCCTGAGCTTTCAAGGACCTACTACATCCAGGACAACTATTACTAAAGACTGACAATACCACAGTTATGTGGTACATAAACAAGCAAGGGGGCACGCATGCCTACCCCCTCTGCAGGCAAGCCATGACTTTGTGGAACACAGCACTGATCTATCAAGTACATCTGCAGGCAAAATTCCTGCCAGGAAAGAGAAATACACTGGCAGACGAACTAAGCAGAAATTTCATAGATCCTCACGAATGGAAACTAAATCCTCAGGTCTTCAGCATGATAACAAGGAAATGGGGACGCCCAGACATAGACCTTTTTACCACCCCTCACAACTGCCAACTACAGAAATTCTGCACAAGAACTTATCACTCACAAGCATGGAAAGTGGATGCTCTATCATTCAGCTGGAAAACCCTGACGGTTTATGCCTTCCCTCCACTGTCTCTTCTTCCCAAGGTGCACCCAAAAGTCAGACGAGAGGCCAAAAATGATCCTGATTGCTCCAGACTGGCTACGCCAGCACTGGTACCCGATCCTAAAGAGCTTGTCTCAGGGCCCAGCCTGGCCTTTACCTCAAATTTCTCATCATCTGACTCAACACAATCAGATTCTGCACAGTCAACTTAGAACCTTAAATCTGGCTGCATGGCAGATAATATAGCCACTCAGACCACACCTCTCTCTAAAGCTGTTATGGATGTCATTTTAGAAGGTAGGAGGCCCAGCACTAGGAAATCTTATGTAGAAAAATGGAAGAGATTCTGTGCTTGGAACCAGGCACAAGGACTCGAACCACTTGTTCCAAATATACCTCAGATTTTACAATACCTAACTGAGATGCTGGACAAAAGCCTATCCTTCTCATCTATGAAGATCCATGCCTCTGCCATTTCAGCTCATTACAATACGGACCCTCCTATTTTTTCACATCCACTATGGAAGGCAGTACCTCAGAGGGGCAAAAAACATAAGACCCCCAAGGAGTGCACCAATACCTACTTGGGACCTCAATTTTGTTTTAGAAAAGCTCACACTGCCTCCTTTTGAGCCAGCCAGCACAGCTGATATAAAATTCGTATGGAAAACTGCTCTGCTCCTAGCAATAACTTCAACAAGAAGAGTCTCTGAGTTGCAGGCATTAATGGCAGTGGAACCTTTTATCTTTTTTCACCAGGACAGGGTCTGTCTAAGGACAAACCCAACATTTATGCCAAAGGTGATGTTAGTGTTACCCTGCTGCAGTCATCACGCTTGGGGTTATCCTGTCGTCAGGCGGTCCCGCAGTCGGTCGGAATTCCAACGTCTTGGTCCGGCATCGGTTGCTGTCGCCTCTTCCCTGACGTCAGCGCACCAGGGGTATATATAATGCAACCAACGCCATTTTCTTCAGTCTTTCTTGCCGTGCGGTGCCCGAAGCAGAAGCAGTTCGCAAGTGCCGGTTGGCCGACTCCTGAGATTTTCGAATTAGAATTTCAGACCGAAGTCTTCTATAAAGCTAAGTACCCCGTTGGGGAAACTTCTCTTGCCTCAGACCGATGTCAGAAAAAGTTAACAATTGTATTTCTTGTGGGAAGCAAATACCTCATAAGGATTTTCATTCTTATTGCATACCTTGCCTAGGCCCAGGCCACTACGTCACTTGTCGGTTTTGTGCTAGGTTTAATAAGCGTACTATTAAAAGACGCTTTGATTTCGCACAACACTACTTCGGTAGGAAATTTAACTACACCATGCCGTCGGAGCAACAGACTACTGGCGTGCACAAAAAACGCAGGGATAAGGACAGACAGCCCAGGCCTAAGCCAGATTCTGAGGCCTCTGCCGATCTGGTCTCCGGTCCTCAGTGAGGCTCCGACGCAGCCCCTGACTACCGCTGATCTGGAACCCGAGACCGCTACGGAAATTTTGACTGAATGTACCAGGCCGAGACAGCCTTTTACGTCAGGCCCTTCCGACTTTGCTACAACAGACGTCAGTACTACAGAAACGCCATCTGTTTCTGAAGGCGTTTTCAGACCGACCCTCACCATTAAAATGTTTTCTAAGACGACTCCTAAATCTAAAAGGACTGCACTTCAGTCTCCTGTTCAAGGCCCCATGCCTAAGAAACAGATGCTCAAAATGGCTGAAGATTTGATTTCTTTAATCAGGGGTTCCCAGCCCCCTCCTGACAAAAGGCCTAGGCAAGAGGAAGATCATGCATCCTCTGAGCAAATGTCCATTTCTTCAGACTCCTCTGAGGACCAAGACTACTACTCCTCTCCTTATGAAGATTCTGATGCTGAGGACTCTATTCCCTCAGCTTTTCCTCCTGAAGACTACTCCTTTGGGGAAACTTTACACACTGAGGGAACATCTTCACTGGGAAGGTCAGGACGACTATGATTCAAAGAAAAGGCTCAGAGTTTCTTTTACTCCCCCAACATAGACCACTTGCCATCCCACCAGTTCTGGACATTGTGGATGATGTCTATTTAGAATCCAGTTTCAACCCAGACTCTACCTCCTGCTCCGGCTAAGCCTGACAGATACTATAGAGTGCCTGATTCCCACAAATTTCGTTACAAAAGCCCTGTAGCTGACCCAGAGACTATCTCACAGGGTCCCAAGGGGGCTAAGGCTTCTATGGCCAAAAACCCAGTACCTTCTGAGAGAGATTCCAGAGCACTAGACAGGTAGGGGAAACAGGTTTACACCTCAGCCACACTAGCTATGAGGGCACTGAATTGTCAATTTCACATGCTTAAGTATCAGCAATTTCTAATATCTCAGTTAAAGCAAAGAATAATCTCTCTCCCTCAACAATCTGAATTGAAAGAAGTACAGGATCTGTTGCACGCCACTGAGCAGGTGGGCAAACATAACTTACAATGTGGGTTTGATTCTTTGGAGGCCTCCTGCAGAGCAGCTGTCACTGGGTCTGTTATACGTAGGCATGCTTGGTTAAAGGAACAAACTCTGCCTGATCATGTTAAAGCAAAACTACTAGATGCTCCCTTGCACCAAGATGTTCTTTTTGGAGTTAAAGCAGAAGAAGTTTTAAAGAAAATGGAAGATAAGGCAACATCTATGCAGACAGTCAAAGATTTCCTATAACTACAACCCCCTCGCTTCAGCAGAAACTGGCCAACAAAAAATTGGTCCTTTCCAGCCACTGACAGACCACAGAGGGGTAAATACAGATGCCCAAGAGGCAGAGAACAACCACAAGCCAGTATAAACCTCGCCAATGGGGCTCTACAACACAGAAGGGAGGAGAAGACAGGTCTCAAACCACTAGAAGGCAAACTCAATGACTTGCACCTCATCTGGCCAAGCAATACTCTATTGGCAGCACCCTTGGGGGGAAAACTCGCACTTTTGCAGACAACTGGCACATTGTCACAAAGGACAAATGGGTCCTAGACATAATTTTACGAGGATACAGATTCCATTTTCACACCTTGCCAATGAAAAGAGGAATGCCAAACCTGCCACAAAATCAATGGGCAGAGGCACAAAAAAAATTACAGCTCTCATGGATATGAGAGCCATTCAACTGGTACCTACTCGAGAGCAAGGCCAAGGATTTTATTCAAGACTCTTTCTAGTGCCCAGAAAGGACAATGCCTGGAGACCAATTCTGGACCTTTCAATTCTAAACACTTACAAGTACCCAAATTCAAGATGCTAACACTACAGCAGCTACTTCCCATGTTGGGCAAGGAAGCATGGCTAGTAACGTTGGACCTCAAGGAGGCATACCTGCATGTCCCTATCAGACAATGTTGCAGAAGATACCTCCGTTTCATTGCAGGTTCAACCCATTACCAATTCTCTGCACTGCCCTTTGGCTTATCTACTGCTTCCAGAGTTTTCACAAAATGCCTGGCACCAGTAATTGCATACTGCAGACAAAGAGGAATTCAAATATATCCATACCTGGACGACTGCCTCATCCAAGCAGAAAGCAAAGACATTCTCTTACATCATCTGGCCTTTGTAAAGCATCTACTAAAACCGCCTGGGGTACAACTAGTACCCTCACAAAAAATGACATTCCTGGGTGCCAGCTTGAATACAATGGCCCAGAAGGCTTATCTTACGCCAGACAAGCAACTACAACTGACTCAGTATTTCAAGACAATGGCAACAAAGACCCAATTAACTGCAAGAAAAATTCTGCAGGCTTTGGGCTTCATGACATCTTGCATACTAATACCATTTGCAAAGCTGCATATGAGGAAATTACAGTGGTACCTAAGAAGCATATGGTCTCAACACAGCCACAGCTTGGACACAATGATATCTCTCATTCCCTACCTACAACAGGAATTTCTATGGTGGTCACAGGTATGTCACCTCAACAACGGTCAGCCTTTCACCTTGCCCCCAGCCAGGCAAACTATCACAACAGATGCTTCAGACTACGACTGGGGGGCACACATGGCAGGACAATGCATTCAAGGCCTATGGACTGCAGATCAATGTAATCTGCACATAAATCAAAAAGTGATGCTAGCTGTACAGAAAGCTCGGACAGCCTTCAAGGATCTATTACATCCAGGACAACTTGCAATAAAGACGGACAACACAGTAATGTGGTACATAAACAAACAAGGGGGTACACATTCTTACCCTCTATGCAGGCAAGCAATGACCTTATGGAACACAGCTCTGGCCTACCAAGTCCAGCTACAAGCTCAATTCCTGCCAGGACAGAACACATTGGCAGACGACCTCAGCAGAAACATCAAGGATCCCCACTAGTGGAAACTAGATCCCCAAATATTTGCAATGATAACTCAAAAATGGGGCCTTCCAGACATAGACCTGTTTGCCAGTCCGCAAAACTATCAACTGACAAAATTTTGTACAAGGACATTTCACCATCAAGCTTGGAAAGTGGAGACTCTCTCTTTCAGTTGGAAAAACCTGACAGTATATGCCTTCCCTCCATTGCCTCTCCTCACAAAGGTTCTTTTGAAAGTCAAAAAGGAGAGACCACGACCGATTCTCATAGCCCCAGACTGGCCATGCCAGCACTGGTATCCGCTATTGAAAAATATGGCCCACAGCCCACCATGGATATCGCCTCAAATCCCCCATTTGCTCACACAACAAAACAATCAGATTCTTCACAGCCAGCTCAAAACTTTAAATCTGGCTGCATGGCAAATCATCTAAACATCCAACCAGCACCTCTTTCACAAGCAGTTCTGGATGTTCTGGAAGCCAGGAGGCCAAGCACCAGGAAGGCTTATTCGGACAAATGGAAAAGGTTTTGTGCCTGGAACCAAGCTAAAGGCCAAGTCACAATTCAGCCTCACATGCCTCGCATCTTACAGTATTTAGCTGAGATGTTGCATAAAGGACTTTCCTTTTCCTCAATTAAAATCCATGCTTCAGCAATTTCAGCTCACTACAACACGGATCCACCTTTATTTTCGCATCCTCTAAGGCAGTTCCTCAGAGGGGCAAAAAACATTAGACCACCCAGGAGAGCTCCTACACCAACATGGGACCTCAATTTTGTTCTGGAAAAACTAATGCTTCCTCCCTTTGAACCAGTTTTCTCTGCAGATCTACAGTTCCTATCATGGAAGACTGCCCTGCTCCTAGCAATAATTTCAGCTAGAAGAGTCTCAGAGCTACAGGCACTAATGGCAGTGGAACCTTTCCTCATTTTTCATCAAGACAGTTTCTCTACGAACTAATCCTTCCTTTATGCCTAAGGTGGTTTCCAGTGTAGCTTTAAATCAAACCATCCACTTATCCACCTTCTTACCCAAATCCACAGAACAAAGGTGAGAGACTCCTGCATTCCTTGGACATTCGCAGGCAGCTTCATCAGCTTCATTACTATTTGGACAAAACTAAGGCTTTCAGAAAATCTGACCAGCTCTTTGTATCCTATGCTACAGTTTCTCAAGGGAAGGCTATATCAAAGCAAACCATTTCTAAATGGATAGCTCATTGCATACGTTTCTGCTATACCCATCATGGGAAACCAGTTCCTGCTTCCATTAGATCCCACTCTACCAGGGCAACAGCTACCTCTACAGCCTTTCTCAGGGGGGTTCCAACCAAGGAAATTTTAGAAGCTGCAACTTGGAGTTCAGTACACACCTTTACCAAACACTATTACTTACCTCTACTCAAAGTCCAGGGCGGGCTTCGCCACTGCAGTTCTGCAGGGCCTTATAGCCTTCACTAACCCTCTGATACCTCCCCCTACCTTAGCTTTGGGATTCAACCCAAGTGTGACTGCAGCAGGGTAACACGATGAACATAGTACAGATGTCCTTCAAGGATGCATCTGCAGTCCTTACAAATGGGTTGTCCTGTCGTCAGGCAGCCCTTCGGTCGGCCGGATTCCAAAGTCTGGGTCTGGCCTCGGCTGGTGTCGCACTTCACCCGACGTCATAGCTGCAGTTCTTCGGGTATAAAGGCATCAGCCGACGCCATTTTCCTTAGTCTTTCTTGCCGCGTGGCGCCCGAAGCAGAAGCTGTTCGCAAGTGCCGGTCGGTCAGATCCAGAGATTACTACTACGAATACTACTTGAAGACTTCTAAAAAGCTAAGTACCCCGTTGGGGACTCTCTTGCCTCAGCCGATGTCAGAAAAAGTGAATAACTGTTTAACTTGTGGGAAACAAATACCTCATAAAGATTTCCACTCTTACTGCTTACCTTGTTTAGGCCCAGACCACGACGTAGCAGCTTGTTTAGCCTGTGCTTCTTTCAACCGACGGACGCTTAGACGTCGGTCGGAGTTTGCTGAACAGTTTTTCGGCTCAGATTTTGCGTACATAATGCCGTCGGATCCTCCGACTTCACAAGTTAAACGCAAAGAAAAGGACCGACACTCACGGTCTGCGGTTTCGGCCGAAACCGCGGTTAAGCAAACCGCGAGTGTCTCGGTTTCGGCCGAAACCGAGCAAACGGTTCTAACTTCAACCGAATCCATGACTACTACCGAGGCCCCTTCTAACCTGGTTGAATCGGCCTCTGAAATTCAACCTGCTACTGTGGTTTCACAAGAATTATCGGACACCATCCCTTTGGATGTTTCAACCCCTGCATGTGGTGCTGCTAGGCCGCCTGCAGCTATGTCTATAAAGGCCTTTGCCAGGGCTAAAGCAGCCAAAACTTCTAAGTCTGTGCCTGTTAAGCCCCCCTCTCACAGGCCCAGTTCCAGTTCCCAAATGCTTACTCTGGCAGAGGATCTCATCTCTTTAATAAGGGGATCCCAACCTCATCCAGACAGGGCCTCTCAACCTCCTCCAGAAAAGAGACCTAGAGCAGAGCCCCCTGAGCCAGTGTCCTCAGATGATTCTTCTGATGATTCAGACAATACAGACCATCCAGAGGCTCCTTTTTCTCCTTATGAAGACTCCGATGCTGAGGAATCGATTCCTTCTGCCTCTCCACCAGAGGAATTTTCCTTTGGGGAAACCTTACATGCCATGAGAGAGCAATTCCAATGGCAGGGGCAAGATTCCTCAGATTCAAGGAAAAGGCTTAGGACTTTTTTGCATTTACCACAACATAGGCCTTTAGCTATACCTCCAGTTCTTCCTGTTGTAGATGATGCATTTAATGATGCTTGCACTGCTCCTGATACTTTGCCTCCAGCCCCTGCTAAGCCCGATAGGTTCTACAGGGTCCCGGACACACATCACCATTTATACAAGGCTCCTTTTGCAGATCGAGACTATCTCCCAGGGGCCTAAGGCAGTAGCTTCGACCTCAGTTAAAAACCCTCTCCCTCTGAAAGGGAATCCAGGTCCTTAGAGATGGGGTAAAAGTATACACCTCTGCTACTCTCTCAGCTAGGGCATTGAACTGTCAGTTTCATATGATCCAATACCAGGAGTTTATGCTTGATCAGTTAACTAAGAAACTGTCCTCTGATGATTCTTTAGTTAAGAAATATGTTCTAGAAATGGTGCATAACATTCAGCAGGTTAGTAACCATTCTTTAAAATGTGGCTATGATGCACTGGAGGCTTCCTTTAGATCAGCCATGACTGGCACAGTTATAAGAAGGCATGCATGGTTGAAAGAACAGGTCTTGCCGAATCATGTTAAAGCAAAACTATTAGATGCTACTATGGATAAGGTCAGTTTATTTGGTTCTCCTGCTCAGCAGGTACTGAAGAAAACGGAAGAGAAGGCAAAATCTGTACAAACAGTGAAAGATTTCTTACAGGTTCAGCCTCCAAGGTTTAGCAGGAACTGGCCTTCCAAAAATTGGTCCTTTCCAGACTCCTCTAAAACACAGAGAGGCAGGAATAGGCGTTCAAGAGGCAGAAATCAATCCAGAGGAGGTGCCTACAGGGGACGCCAGTGGCAAGGTAACAACCAGCGAGGCACAGACACAACTACTACCACTGCAACAGGACAATCACAGTGACTTGGCTCTGGCACCGCCTACCAGGGAACAAATAGCAGCACCCTTAGGCGGAAAGTTAGCCTTATTTTCAAAAAACTGGCACTACATCACAGGAGAAGTGGAAGTGGATTTTGCAAACTATAGACCAAGGCTACAGGTTTCATTTCCATACTTTACCAGGAAAAAGAGGAATGCCAAACCTACCACCAAATCAAAAGACAGAAGCTCTAAAACAAATAGCTCAATTAGCAAAGATGAGAGCTGTGGAAAGGGTACCATCTATGGAACAAGGAAAGGGATTTTACTCCAGACTATTCCTGGTACCAAGAAAAGAGAAAAATTGGAGGCCTATTCTCGACCTGTCCGCTTTAAACACATTCATCATTGTTCGAAAATTCAAAATGCTGACCCTACAGCAACTTCTTCCCATGCTGGGCAAGGAGTATTGGCTGGTGACTCTAGATCTCAAGGAGGCATACCTGCACGTCCCCATACGACCAAATTGCAGAAGATACCTCAGATTTCTTGCAGGATCAGAGCATTATCAATTCTCAGCATTGCCCTTTGGCTTATCTACTGCCCAGAGTGTTCACGAAATGCCTGGCATCAGTAATCGCTCACTGCAGGCTTCAGGGAATCCAAATATATCCATACCTGGACGACTGCCTGATACAAGCGGACAACAAAAACAAGCTAACAGAAGACTTACAAAGAGTCATTTGCTTACTGCAAGCCCTGGGATATACAGTCAATATAAAAAATCAAGACTGATACCATCCCAAAGAATAACCTTCTTAGGTGCAGAATTGGACACAGTAAAACAGATGGCATTCCTAACTGCAGAAAAACAAGAACAACTTCCTCTCTACTTCTTGGCATTAACAAAGCAGAACAAACTAACAGCAAGGAAAGTACTGCAGGCCTTGGGCTTCATGGCATCCTGCATAATCCTGGTCCCTCATGCCAGACTGCATATGAGAAAGCTACAGTGGTACCTGAAGAATTTATGGTCTCAACACAGGCACAGCCTAGAAACCGAAATACCACTAATCCCATGCCTGAAACAAGAGTTCCTATGGTGGGCTCAGGCATGCCAGTCAAACCCAGGTTTGCCCTTCCACAGCATTCAACCAAGCCAAACCATCACAACGGACGCCTCAGACCTCGGTTGGGGGCCCACATGCTGGACAACTGCATACAAGGCTTATGGACTCCAGATCAGCTGCACCTGCACATAAATCAAAAGGAAATGCTGGCAGTAAAACTAGCAATCCAGAATTTCAGACCATTCCTCCAAGAAGGGCAGTTGATGATAAGGACAGACAACACCACAGTCATGTGGTACATCAACAAACAGGGAGGCACTCATTCATACCCTCTATGCCGGATGGCACTGGACCTATGGAATATGGCTCTGAGCTACAACATTCAGTTACAAGCAATTTTTGTACCGGAAAAGAAAACATCCTAGCAGACATATTAAGCAGAACTACCTCGGATGCTCACGAATGGATGCTACACCCGGACATCTTCAAGGTCATCACAAGGAAATGGGGACTGCCACAAATAGACCTATTCGCATCCCCACTCAATCACCAGCTCAAGAAATTCTGCACAAGGACGTACCACCCACTTGCTTGGAAGGTGGACTCTCTATCCTTCAGTTGGAAAGGCCTGACAGCATATGCATTCCCACCTCTTCCTTTGATGCACAAGGTGCTATTGAAAATCAAAGAGGAACGTCCAAGGATCATTCTGATAGCTCCAGACTGGCTAAGACAACATTGGTACCCATTACTGAGGAGCATGTCTCGGGGGGGGGAAATGTGGACACTACCCCTGATTCCTTTGCTGTTAACTCAGAGCGGCTACAACACCCTGCATCCAAACCTGAAAACTCTGCAGCTGACTGCCTGGAACATTACATAAGAGCAACTAACCCAGATTTATCCCAAAGGGTTAAAGACATTATCCTTGAGGCCCGCAGACCTTCAACAAGAAGGAACTATGCAGGAAAATGGAAAAGGTTTCTCATTTGGAGTACTGAAAGGGGAAAAGATGTGTCAAAGGTAGACATTGCCAACATCCTGGAGTATTTGGCAGAGCTTTTCCATACAGGCCTGTCCTATTCCTCCATCAAGATACATGCATCAGCTATTTCTGCAGAATACAGCTTCGATCCCCCTGTCTTCTCACATCCTCTACTCAGGCAGTTTCTGAGAGGAATTAAAAATGTAAAACCTCCTAGGAAACCACCATTACCAGCATGGGGACTTGAACTTTGTGCTAGAAAAATTGACACTCCCCCCTTTCGAACCAGCAGCAACAGCAGATCTTCAACACCTATCCTGGAAAACTGCTTTTCTGCTGGCAATTACCTCAGCAAGAAGGGTTTCTGAGCTACAGGCTTTAATGGCAGTGCAACCCTTCCTAATCTTCCATCAAGATAGTGTCCATGAGAACAAATCCTACATTTATGCCTAAGGTGGTATCCAGAGTGTCTTTAAACCAGGCTATCCACCTACCTACCTTCTTCCCCAATCCACAGAACAGGGGGGAAAGACTGCTGCATACCTTGGATGTACATACAGTTGCGCTACTACCTGGACAGAACCAAGGGCAATAGAAAAACTGACCAGCTTCTGGTAGCATATGCAACAGGAAGGGAAGGAAAAGCAATTTCAAAACAGACAATCTCCAAGTGGATAGGAAATTGCATCAGATTCTGTTACTCCTACCATGGAAAGCAAACTCCACAGAACATAAGGCCTCATTCTACAAGGGCTACAGCCACTACCACAGCTTTCTTACGAGGAGTGGCTACCAAGGACATTATAGAGGCTGCTACTTGGACCTCCGTGCATACATTTGCCAAGCATTATAACTTACCTTTATACTCTAGATCCCGAGCAGGGTTTGCCACTGCTGTTTTGCAAGGGATCCTAACTACACCATAATTTCTTCTTCCTCCTCCCCTAGTTTGGCTATGGTATTCTACCCATTTGTAAGGACTGCAGATGCATCCTTGAAGGACATAGTACAGTTTTGTACCTACCATAAATGTAGATGTCCGAACAGGAATGCATCTGCAGTCAGGATTACCCACCCTCCTTCCCCTCTGTGGTATTCCTAGGGTATTTGCCCATCTAATAGCTAGCTGGGGGGATCTCTTATGGTGTATTTGTATATATGTACATACATGCTTATTTTTTGTTTGCCTTCTACTATTTGGAAACATTGGCATTTATCCAAAATTTAGCTATCCAAGAGGGCAACTGGCATCTGGGGCAAGAAACAGTGAGGAAAATGGCGTCGGCTGATGCCTTTATACCCGAAGAACTGCAGCTATGACGTCGGGTGAAGTGCGACACCAGCCGAGGCCAGACCCAGACTTTGGAATCCGGCCGACCGAAGGGCTGCCTGACGACAGGACAACCCATTTGTAAGGACTGCAGATGCATTCCTCTCGGACATCTACATTTATGGTAGGTACAAAACTGTACTTTTTGTACCTACCATAAATGTAGATGTTCGAGTGTTCACCCTGCTGCAGTCCAGGTTACCCCCCCTTCATCCCCTCTGATCTACTGGCTAAATCTCTTCTATGCCTTACTGATGTATTTGCTTATAGCTGAAGGGATTTTGTGTTTGTGCTGTGGTTACTCCTTTTGGTACTAATTACTGACCACCTTTTTGGGGGCACCTGACATCTGGAGCAAGAAAAACTGAAGAAAATGGTGTCTTGCATTATATATACCCCTGGCGTGCTGACGTCAGGGAAGAGGCGACAGCAACTGACGCCGGACCAAGACTTTGGAATTCCGGCCAACTGTGGGACTGCCTGACAACAGGATAACCCCGTGTGATGACTGCAGCAGGGTGAACACTCGAACATCTACATTTATGGTAGGTACAAAACTGTACTGTTTCCAGTATGGCTCTTAACCAAACCATTCATTTGCCAACTTTCTCTCCAAATCCCCAGAATAAAGGGGAGAGACTTCTGCACGCTTTGGACATACACAGATAGCTACGATTCTATTTGGACAAAACAAAAGCTTTGAGAAAAACTGAGCAACTGTTTGTAGCTTATGCTTCAGGATCACAAGGAAAGCCCATCTCAAAGAAGACCATTTCAAAATGGATAGGACACTGCATTCGCTTCTGTTATGCACAACATGGCAAAACAGTGCCTAAGGGCATTAGGGCACATTCTACCAGAGCAGCAGCCTTTCTCAGAGGAGTACCAACCAAAGACATTTTAGAAGCTGCAACCTGGAGTTCAGTGCACACTTTCACCAAGCACTACTACTTACCTCTCTTCTAAATCCAGAGCAGGCTTTGCCACTGCAGTTCTGCAGGCCTTTGTAACCTCTCCTAATCCTATTTAGGCCCAGCCACCCAACCTCAGCTTTGGGATTCAACCAAAGTGTAATGACTGCAACAGTGAAACACGATGAACATAGTACAGTTGTGTACCTACCCTAAATGTAGATGTTCGAGTGTATTCACTGTTGCAGTCCAGGTTACCCACCCATCCCCCTTTTCATTGCTGGCACTTTTCTGTACTTCTCAAATCTATACAACCTATGTGGTGTATTTGTTTGTAGATGAAGGAATGTTTATTTTAGTACATGCATTCTTTTTGGCATAATTTTTTACAGCCTTCCTAGTCAGGGGCACCTGACATCTGGGGCAAGAAAAACTGAAGAAAATGGCGTTTGTTGCATCTTTTATACCCCTAGCGCACTGACGTCGGGGAAGAGGCGACAGCAACCGACGCCAGACCTAGACTTTGGAACTCTGGCTGACTGCGGGTAGCCTGCCAGCAGGATAACCCAAGTGTAATGACTGCAACAGTGAATACACTCTAACATCTACATTTATGGTAGGTACACAACTGTATCCCCCTTATCTTTCTCTCTCTCTATCTCTTCCTCTCTCCTTACAGGGGATACTAAGCCTCTGGTATTCGGGCCAGCTGAGGGCTAGCCCTGGAAGGATAACCCCAATGTGATGACTGCAACAGTGAATAAATACACTCTAACATCTACATTTATGGTAAGTGTACACAACTGTACTGTCTGTCATTCACCCCAGTTTGAAAAACCTGAACCTGACAAATTGAATACTTTGGTCTTCATCCCTGCTATAGACATGTTAGAGTGTGGTTTTCATTCTCAAAGAAGCTGGAAAACTGAGTCCCATTAAGTTTTACATCGCTAAGTGACAAAGGTTTTCAGTTTGGTGCAAAACTGAAGGCGTACTACCCAGGTAAGCATTGTTAGCCCAAGTGGGAGTACCTGTCACATTTTGAACAAAGAGGTACTATCCTCCTTTATGGTCAAGATACATGCTTTGCTATTTCTGCATGCCTGTCTGTCCTCATCAGCTTTCTCTCATCCCTACATGAAGCGTTTTCTTAGGGGCATCCTGCACTTCCCTATTCCTGTCAAGAACCTAAACTTTGTATTAGAAGAGCTTACCTTTACTCCTCTGAGCCTGCCATCTTTGTACCTCTTGAAATGCTCACTTGGAAAGCCACCCTTTTGCTAGCCTTACGTCAGCAGGGTGCATTTGTTTCCTGCCCTGGGGTCCAAGGAACCTTTCCTTATCTTTTACAAAGACAATTTCCCTTTTGATACAACCATAGGCATAAAAATATTTATCAGAAATTTTCTTAACCAAGCCATCCTTGCCTGTGTTCTTCTATAATCCCCAAAACAGAGAGTCCTGCCTTGTCTTAATGCACACTGGCAACTTAAGATTCTACATTCACAAAACAAAATTCCCAAACAGGGCAAATTAACTCCTGTTGTCCTTTTGTAGAGGAGGGGAGACTAGTAAGAAAACAGACCATATCCAAATTAATAGCTAATTGCATTTTCTTTTGCTAGTCAGATCGAGGACAAGCTCAGTGTTCTGTTAGTTTTCACTGGGACACAGTCTTAGAACCACAGACTTCCTTTCACAAAATGTTACATCTCATTTGTCATTTCCAGGGCCATCAACATGTTTGCCTTTGCCACATTACCAGGGCAGCCTGACCACTGCACTGATTTCCAGCTAACCACCCTTTCATTCTTAGCTTCGAGAGTCTTCCCAAGACTCAGTACTGCAGCAGTGATTTTAATGAACATAGCACAATTGTGTTGGGTACCATAATTTGTAGATTTGTGAGTTGGTCACTGTTGCAGTGCTTTTGTCACTCCCACCTGCACCTCTAACCCAAGTACTACCTGGGGTTGGGGTAGATATCCTGTCAGGTCATCTCCCCCTTCCAGTTCCTTCCTTTCTGCCCCAAGTCAGGGTTGATCATGCTTCTGCTAGGTGACAGATGTAGCCTATTCCTATAGAAAGACCTGAAAATGGTGCAGGCTGACAATTACTTTGTACCTGAACATCTTGACTTTGTATAGGAAGGGTATCCGTCAGCTGGGGAATGGTGAAATTCACTGGTTTTCAGGCGAGCCACAGGCTTTCTCCAGGCAAATAAATCATAAGACTCATTACTTCAGCAGTGATTTACTCAAGCATTTCCAGTTTTGTTAAAAATGTAACACAGCTGTACTTTCATTTTTTTTCTGTAGCCTAGTAATTGAACATTCCTCCTTTAAGGTTGCAGGCATTTCATCCTTATTTAAAGATGTTTGGCAGTCATGGCACCTTGAAAGACCTCTCAGGTGCTTGTAGGTTTGTGTTCTATTTCCATTGGTTAAGAAAGAACTGGTGAAGGGCCATGTCTTCCCTTTTATGGAAGCAGATTTTATCAGCATTACCAAACAGCTGAACAGTTACTGAGCAGAATGGCTTTGTATGCAAAACTATTCTCTAGAATAGAGAACCATTATAATGTGACTCACCAAGTGCTTAGAATAACAGGAGTTAACATTAGGTGTTCAGGGTGTGTTCACCACTGTGATGTCAGGGAAAGCAGTATAGTGAGAGTTCCGATTGAATTTTCAAAGGGAATTTAATCAGATTTCCTTCTGGTGGTGGTATAGTTCAGCATTTGGACCCTCTGACGTACTTTAAACTTGAAGTTATGGTATGTAGGTACTGTTTTTAATAATAAAATTAAGATTTTGTAGGTTTGCTAAGTTTGTGTACTTTCACTGGGAACCTTTTCCTGAGCTGCCTCCACAGTCATGGATACGCTCGTTGGCAGGATATACAGAATGACTCACGATACGCCATCTTGAATGAGCCCTTCAAGGGAGAGATGAATAGAGGAAATTTCTTGGAAATCAAAAATAAGTTTCTTGCTCGACGTTTTAAGGTATGTTCTGTCATCTGTTTGAAATATTTTAGTCTTAACAATGAGTCTTTTTGATAGCTTGACGTATGGCTCAATTTGTCTGAAAGCTTTGAGTAGGTTGTACTGTATAATCAGTGTTGCTCCAGTAAAAGGTTTTGTCACTTCTGTGTTTGGATGCTTCCTGTTTGACATGCAGTCTTGTTGGAATTTTCCCACTTCTGGATGGGATGGTTCTTGTCTGTAGTACAGTTCCAGTCCTAGGCTCAAGAAGTTCGTAATTAATCCAGCAGGTTCTCTCCCACCAACTTGAAAATGTTTAACTCAAAGGATAGACTTCCACACCTTCCCAGACTGCAGTCAGTAGTTCAGATTGGTGGCCAGGCTATATTCTGTGCCCCATTATAAAGTACTTCGAAGGAGATGTTCCCACTTTAGTATCTAGCACAGAACGTGGACAAGTTCACCTCCTGAAACGCAATTTGTGCACTCAGTGAAGTTTACTCTATCACTGAGTAGGCCCCCCTCAAAAAAAAAAAAAAAAAATCTTCCAATTGTATTCATGCTGTTCCATACGTCTACTGATTAATGTTTCACTTGCATTTGCTGACGTGATACAGGTTACATCCCTTTACTGAGCATGTCTCTCTGTGCTACCACTGTAGTACACCATCAGGGACTATTTTAATTCCTCGGTGGAGGCTCCCTTTTTATTTATTTATTTGACAGTTGTCTTCATTCTGACTTGATTGGTTTGCTGAAAAATTTTGCAGTTTTTTTTTTCCCTGTGAGGCAAAGATTCTCTGACAGGAGTCTTGCTAGAGAACAGGACCCTATGCAATCTAGGGCTACTACTGTCCTCTCATATTTACATGTGCTGTTTAAATATGGTCTTGCCACCTACTTGATTTAAGGCATACTTCCATTTCTGCATGATTACCTCTAGGCCCACCTCCCCTTTCTAGGTTAGCGGTAGAACAGCTTCTTGAAGGCGGCCTTTATTTAAAGCTTCCTAGTAAAGCTATGCCACTGCCTTGAGACCTTAAATTCATCCTTGAAAAGCAAAGTGTACCTCCCTGTGAATCAGCAGCTTCTGCTTTTGTCAACTTTTGTTCTTGTAAAACCATACTTCTGGTTTCCCTTACTTCAGCTAGAAGAGTTCTGAGTTCCAAGCCCTGATGTCATCATTTCCTTTCCTTTTTCATAACTCCATTGTGACTCTAAGGCCAACTCCTCATTTATGCTTCAAGTGGTTAATGAGCTCTCCCCTCAGTCAGGCCATTGGCCTTCTACTTTTTTCTCTAACCTTCAAAACAAGAGAAGAGAATCCTTAATTTTCCGAATGTGCCCAGGCAGCTCAAATTTTACTTGGCCAAGACCACGTCCATTTGCAAGACCGACCAGTTGTTTCCTCTGATGAAGCCAAGTCAGGAAACCCAGTTTCTAAACAAACTGTTGCTAACAGAATTTCTGTGTCCATTTCTTTTTTCTGCTGTAGAAGCACATTCTAGTAAGTGCAGTGTCCTTCTCTGAAGCCTTTTACAAAGGTGTTGAGAGCAATCCTAGAAGCAACAGCTTGGTCTTCTGTACATACCTTTATCTAGCACTGCAGCATAGATACTGTCTAGATCCAGAGCCTCCTTTGCCAGGTCCGTCCTCACTGGATTGATTGGCAGCTTTCCTATGAGTGATCCATCCACCCATACCACTAACTAAGCTTTGGGAATCACTCGATAGTTTGGAATACTGCAATAGTGATCTGAGGAAGGACATAGTTTTGCAAGAACTTATAACAGTATATGCCTACTGATCCACTGTTGCAATATTCCTTCCCATTTGTCAATCCCCCTTGTAGTTTTAACCAGATTTTGCCCCCCCCCCATGGACTGGGGGGGGGGGGACCATTCTCTGCCTTCTCCCCTCTTAGCTGACCTTTCCCTATTCTGAATACTCAGGTGGCTCCAGGTCTCCTGACCTCAAGACCACCCTCATATCTGCATATGTACCCTTGTGCTTAGGGCATAGGTCGGATATATGGCTGTCTGGAAGGTTTTTACTTTGATACCCTGACTGGATATCCAGGTTATTTGGCAAGATAACCCAGCAGTTTGGAATACTGCAGACACAGGTTTTGTCCCCTTCTGCAATAGAATTTTTTGTGTGCAAGCGTAGTCTACCCCCACCCCTGCTGTCAGTTATCCCCTTCCTGGACATTTGCTGTGTCATTGGTTCCTCGCAACTGGAGCAAGAGTTGACCAGAAGAAACTATCCTTCAGACAGCCATCGGGGTGATTTAAGGGTTTTTGCCTTTGTTGCTCCCATCTTCCTGTACACACCCAGCTAAGCAGTGGAAGGGGACCCTGCAATGGGCTGACTGTGTTGGTCTTCCCTCATTTCTGTAAGGGATATTGCCAACAAGTAGCCCTCCACCCTGCAACCCTGAAGAATTAGAAGTGATTTTCATACACTCCATCGGGGAAGGCTGTTCTTGCATGCCCACGACCCCCACCCCTTTGCCCTGGGGAAGTGAGAGGGTCACACCCCTTCATGCCTGTCTGTCCTCCCTTCCCCAAAAAACTGGCTCCTCCAGTGCAGGGGTGATGATCAAACCTTAGTCAAGGTTCCATCGCTGTATCCTATGAAGGAGAGTTTTTTTTCCCCTTAGAAATATTTAAAAAACTAAAAGAAGGGGAAGACCAGGGAATCTGTTACCATTGTACACTCAAGGTATAGTGTGAGCTGTTCTAAATAGTGGCTTTTCTAAAGAAAGCAATCTAAAGCTTAGGAAAGCTGTTGAAAGCTTGACCAGTTTAAGTAGAGGATGGCTTTAAGGGAATCCAGACGTGGGGTTGGTGGCAAAGGGAGGTTACAGTATGTGTGGTCGGAAATGTTTATGTTTACAAAGCACTTCTCTCTAGCCTGGGACTAAGCATCCATATGAAGCTTATAAACGTATTTTAGGACTTTTGTCCTCTCTATTCTGAAGGTCAAGGACCTGCACACTGAGCTAATCTCTGAAAATGTGATGCGTTGTAATGTAGATGGATTCTTCTGTTGCTGCAGTTATTCATTCACTGTTGCAGTCCTGATCAGTGGGATATTTTGCCTGCATGTAGTCCCAGATTGGCCCGGTTTCGAGTTGCACCTTCGCCCAGTGGGTTTGGCTGACTGCCTCCCACTGCAGCTTAGGGATATTTGTGGCCTACAAGGGGTGTGTGCAAACGCCATCATAGTGTTGCAGTCACCTTCTGTCAAGCCATGGGTTAGGGCCAAGTGTACATTTGTAGGGCTTCTTCCATGGTGTTTTTAGCAAGAGGTTTTATTTTCAGGGGAAAAGATATTGTTGACCAGAAAATAGTAGTGAAGGAGGGAAAAAAAATGTTTGTACATAGTCCCAAGTTTCCATTTACAACATAAAATTCCACTTGAAAAATAAGCCCAAATAATCAACTTGGGGCCCATGCCAAGATTTAATGCTAGTTTGTGACCCCTTTTTATGTTCAGTTTATATTGTTCATTTGTGCTTTTCATTGGATATGCATTTTTACCTGATTGGAAGTTTAATTTTTTTTTTGTGAGGTAGCTTGCTGTCAAGGAGATATTGCCTATAAGTATTTTGCCTTTTTTGATTTGTTTGGTAATATTTCTGCATTATTTTGTTTCTTAATGCCTTACTGCACTCTGTTTCATGGGTTTATAATCATGGTAGTGTTTCAAGGATTTGTTTTGCAGTGTTGTAGGGAAGCTGCCTTCCCTGTGAGGGTCTTTGCTGGAGGAGCAGGCAGATGCTCTTTGTATTTCACTGTTGCAGTCATCACACTTTGGTTATCTGCCTGCAGGTAACCCTCAGTCGGCCCGAATACCAGAAACTTAGTATTTCTGCATCGGTTGCTATCACTTCAGTACTGATGTCAGGTCGTCAGGGGTATAAAAACAGGCAGCCAACGCCATTACATCAGTCTTTTTTGCTGAGGAGCCTGAAGCAGAAGCAGTTTGCACGACTGCTGGTTGGCTGCTACCCGAGTTTCCATTTCCGAATTGAATCATCCTGAAGTCTTCTAGAGCTAAGTACCCTATTTGGGGATCCTTTTTTCTTGCTCTAACCTATGTCAGAAAAAGTTAATTGTCTCGCTTGTGGAAAGCAAATACCACACCAAGATTTCCATTCTTAGTGCGTCACCTGTTTAGGCCAAGACCACGACGTACCTTGCTGTCTGTTTTGTGCCTTGATCAACGCCCGAACTACTCGTTATCGGGCCCTTATTGTCACTAAATACTTTCGCTCTCGATCTCTGTATTCCGAAATGGCTTTGGTAAGCCATCTGTCTACCGATCTTCCGAAAAAGCGTAAGGATAAAAAGAGAGACTGCACAGGTCCAAAACTGCCGACACTTCCGTTAAGCTAGTTGACAGTTCATCGGTACTCAGTGAGGCGCTTTTGCAGCCCCTGATGCCAACCTCTGTGGATTCGCAGGCCACTACAGAGACCCGTTCGCAGTCCGGTATGCCGCGACAGTCTGCTTTGACTATGGAATCTGCGGATGTCTCTACCTTGGATGGGCCCAGAGCTGCTGTGCAGGCACCGGCTTCCGAGGAAGTTCTTCGCATTACCGATATTCGACAGACTACTTTTTTCGTGTCTTCACTTCTGTTTAGAACTACCGAGTTTCTAAGGCCAAGAGCTACGCCTAAAAAACAACCCAAACTCAAGCACCTGCTTCCCTGCCACAAAATCAAATGCTTAAAATGGCAGAAGACCTGATTAGGGGGAAGCCAGCCTTCCCCTGCTAAGAGAAAGAGACCTGTCCTCAGCAGCTTCAACAGGCCAAGAGTCTGACTCTGAGGTGTCTGATTATGAAAACATGCCTTTATCTGCTTATGAGGATTCAGATGCAGAGGAATCCATTTCCTCTGCTTCCCATCCAGAGGAATTTTATTTTGGTGAAACCCTGCATACCTTAAGAAATCATTTACACTGAGAATGCCAAGACTATCCTCAGTCCAGAGAGACTCAGAATTTTTAGATTTGCCACAACACAGACCTTTAGCAATACCTCCAGTTCTGGATGTTGTGGATGATGTCTTTATGGAATCCAGTCTAACTCCAGATACTTTACCCCCTGCTTCAAGGAAACCAGACAGGTACTACAAAGTCCCTGACTCTCTCAAATTTCTTTTCAAAAATCCTACTGCTGACCCCAGAGGTCATTTCCCAGGAGCTTAAAGGTATTAAAGCAACTACAGCTAAGAATCCCACTCCTTCAGACAGGGATTCCCAAGCTTTAGACAGGTTGGGTAAAACAGTATACACCTCTGCAACTCTCGCCATTAGGGCATTGAATTGCCAGTTTCACATGCTGAAGTACCCGGAACATATGGAACTTAAGCAAAAATTAGCTACCTTAACAGACTGTGCAGAAAATAAAGAATTACAAGAACTTATGCATTCTGCAAGCCAAGTCAGCAAGCATACCTTGCAATGTGGCTTTGATGCCCTAGAAGCATCTTGCAGGGCAGCAGTCACTGGTTCTGTACTGAGAAGGCATGCTTGGCTTAAGGAGCAGACCTTGCCAGACCATGTCAAATCAAAATTATTAGACGCGCCTTTGAGCAAGGACAATCTGTTTGGCACCAAAGCAAAAGAGGTTGTAAAAAAGATGGAAGAAAAAGCTAAATATTTGCAGACAGTCAAAGATTTCTTGCAAGTGCTGCCTCCTAGATTCAGTAGGCATTGTCTCTCAAAACATTGGTCCTTTCCAGCCTTTTCAAGGCCATTTCAAACTAGACCCAGGGGAAACTGACCCCTCCCAGACTTAGTCTCAGGGTATGCAGAGATTAAGCAATGGAGTGCCTCCACTTCAAAAACAGGGAGTGCTAAGCCACCCCCCTATGGAAAGAATTCACAATGACTTCTCAATTCCACTCCTCACCTCTGCCCATCTGCTTGTGCCCCTAGGAGGAAAACTTGCCCATCATGCAAAAAACTGGTCCTCCATCATCAAAGACTGATGGGTCCTCAACATTGTATCCCACGGTTACAAATTTTGTTTCCACTCATTGCCAACTTCAAAAGGGTTCCCAGACCTTCCTCCAAACCAGTAGGCAGAGGCACAAAACCAAGTTCAGCCCCTGCTCTCCATAAGGGCAATTCAACCTGTTCCTGCAGAACAAATAGGTCAAGGGTTTTATTCAAGACTTTTTCTGGTACCCAGAAAATTTGCGCCCAATCCTAGATCTTTCCAGTCTAAACACCTTCCTGGTGGTAACAAAATTCAAAATGCTCACCCTTCAGCAACTTCTTTCTATGTTGTCCAAAGATGCCTAGTTAGCCACCCTAGACCTAAAAGAAGCATCCCTATCAGGAACTCATGCAGAAAATACCTACGTTTCAGGGCAGGATCTATGCGTTATCAGTTTTCTGCACTTCCCTTTGGTGTTGCCACTGCTCCCAGAGTCTTCACAAAATGCCTGGCTCCAGCCATTGCCTATTGCAGAGACGTATTCAAATTTACCCATACTTGAATGATTGCCTGTTTATGGTAAACAATCGGGAAAAGCTTTTGCAGCGCCTGACATGGGTAAAGAACCTTCTAACCTCCCTGGGGTTACACTATCAATGAAAAAAAATCAAAACTAGTCCCCAGTCAAAAGGTTGTATTCCTGGGAGCAAGCTTAGACACAGCATCCCAGATGGCATTCCTTACTCCAGAAAAACAAGCCCATCTGAAAGGCTACTTCTCTCAAATGGCCACCAGAACCCAGATATCTGCAAGGAAAATCCTGCAGGCCCTAGGGTTCATGACCTCTTGCATTCTACTAATTCTATATGCCAGACTGCATTTGAGGAAACTTCAGTGATACTTAGAAAGTCTTTGATGCCAACATTCTCAGGATCTGGAAACCGTCCTAACTATCATACCTTGTCTAAGGACAGAGTTTCTTTGGTGGGCAGCAGCATGCAGCCACAACAAGGGACTTCCCTTTACTTGGGAGTTGGGAGGGTGGCCTAATAGTTAAGGTGCATTTGCCTTACAAAAACAAGGTGCACGGTTTGAGTCTCACAAGGGATAATTGGCTAGGCTTAAAATGGCTCGCAAGGGCATTTAGCTTAGTACTAATCTATGAACCTATGAACTCAACCCCACGCCGCCCAGACCCTAACCACAGATGCATCAGACTATGCCTGGGGGGGCACATCTGGATGACAAGTGCATTTATGGCCACTGGAGTCCAATTCAAATTCATCTGCGCATCAACCAAAAAGAGATGCTAGCTGTTCAGCACACTCTGACAGCTTTCAAATCCCTACTCTCACCAGGACCCCTGCTGATAAAAACAGACAACACCACAGTTATGTGGTACATCAACAAGCTGGGGGGGACCCACTCTTACGCACTCTGCAGGCTAGCCATGGCCCTGAGGAACACTGCCTTGGACATGCAGATTCATCTGCAAGCTCAATTCCTGCCAGGCAAACAAAACTCTGGCAGTTGACTTAAGCAGAAATCTTCTAGACCCACACGAGTGGCAATTAGATTCCAGCACCTTCAGCATTCTAACCCTGAAATGGGGGACCCCAGAAGTGGACCTTTTTTGCCTCCCCTTACAATCACCAGCTCAACAAATTCTGCACCAGGACACTTCACAGCAGGGCCTGGAAAGTGGATGCCCTATCCTTCCAGTGGGTAAACCTCTCAATCTATGCATTTCCCCCTCTGCCTCTTCTCACAAAAATATTACTCAAGGTAAGACGGGAAGAACCAAGGACAATCCTGATTGCTCCGGACTGGCCACGCCAGCACTGGTACCCACTACTGTGCAGCCCATCACCGCTGCCACCTACCCCAGATCCTAACCCTCCTCACCCAGCAAGAGGGACAGATCCTGCATCCGCAAACCCTGAATCTTGCAGCCTGGCTTATTCCTTAAATTCTCCTCCAATGTCCAGCCTAAGCAAACAGGTGCTGGACATCATTCTTGAAGCCAGAAGGCCCATTACAAGGAAATCGTATGCTGATAAGTGGAAAATGTATTGTTCCTGAATTCAGTCTAAAGGAGAGGACACAGCACTACCCTCCTTGCATCTAATCCTGGATTACCTAGCAGATTATACTACACAGAGGCCTATCCTTCTCCTCCATTAAGATGCATGCCTCTGCCACCTCTGCTCTTTACAACACTGAGCCGCCTCTCTTCTCTCTCACCCTCTCATCAAGCAGTTCCTGAGAGGGGGCAAACAATCTAAGGCCAACCAAGGAGAGCACCCACCCCTGCTTGGGACCTTAACTTTGTACTGGAAAAGCTCACACTACCCCCCCCCCCTTTGAGCCTGCAGCGTCAGCAGAGTTAAAATTCCGAAAGGCTTTGCTTCTGACCATCACTTCAGCTAGAAGTGTCCAAGTTACAAGCACTTAGGCTGTGGGAACCCTTCATTATTTTTCATGCTGACAGGGTCTCTCTCAGGACTTAACCCTTCATTTATGCCAAAAGTGATGTCCAGTGTGGTACTCAACCAACCTTATCCATCTGCAAACCTTCTTCCCTAATCCTCAAAATAAAGGGGAAAGGATCCTGCACTCCTTGGATGTGCACAGGCAGCTCAGATTCTACCTGGATAGGACTAAAGCCTTCAGGAAATCTGACCAGTTACTAGTCAGTTTTGCACCGGGGCAGAGGGCAAGGCCATTTCAAAACAATTTCCAAATGGATAGCGCACTGTATCCATTTCTGGTACAAACACCATGGGAAACCAACCCCTCAGGGGGTCGCAACGCATTCCACCAGGGCTGCTTCTACCTTTACAGCATTCCTCAGGGAAGTCCCTATCAGGGACATTCTGGAAGCTGCTACCTGGAGTTCTGTACACACCTTCACCAAGCATTACCACCTACCTGTCTTTTCCAAATACAGGCCGGGTTTTGTAACAGCAGTCCTGCAGGGCGTATGAGCCAGCCCCAAACTCTTCTTGACTGCCTCCACTCTTCAGCTTTGGGAATCTATCCAAGTGTGATGACTGCAACAGTGAAACACGAAGAACATAGTACAGTTGTGTACACTTACCATAAATGTAGATGTTCGAGTGTATTCACTGTTGCAGTCCTGGATGTTCGTGTTTCACTATTGCAGTCCTTACAAAATGGGTTATCCGGCTGCCGGTAGCCCTCAATCGGCCAGAATACCAAAGTCTTTAGTATATGACATCAGCTGCCTTAGGCTCAGGCTTGACGGGTAAAAAAGAAGGCAGCCAACGCCATTTCCTCAGTCTTTCTTGCTGCGGAGCCCAAAGCAGAAGCATTTTTGCATGAGTGCCAGTCAGTAGAGTACCTTCTTTTTGTATTCCGACTGCTTAGTTGAAGACATCCTCAGATAAGTACCCCGTTGGGGACCCTCTTTTTTGCTTTAACGAATGTCAGAGAAAGTTAAGAACGGCCTTGCCTGTGGAAAACCGATTCCGCACCGTGATTTTCATTCCTGTTGTATTACTTGTTTGGACCTTGAGCACTACATCCTTAATTGTGTTCTCTGTGCCTCTTTCAACCCATGTACCATTTGCCGTAGAGCTAGGATTTGTTCAAGCATTTCGGAGTTTGGCCTAAATTCGTCATTATGGTGTCTTTGGGTCTCCCGACTTCAGATGTTCCTAAGAAATGCAAAGATAAGGACCACGGCAGGCTTAGGGTCAAATTAGCCAACAACGTCCCTGTTAAGTTGGTTGTCGGCCCAGCGGTAGTCAGTGAGGCACTTTCTTTGAACCTGCAGTCCGCAGATGTTCAGCAGGCATCTGCGGAAACCTTTTCTGAGTCCCCCATACCGCAGGCTTCCACTTCGTCTTCTGACCCTCTGCCAGTCGTTGCCTCTGAGGAATCCGGATCCGCTAAGCAGGCGTCTGCTTCTGAGGTTTCTTTTCTCTGCCCGGAGACCAGATCCAGACAGACTACCTTGATTCAGACTTCCGCAGTGGCTAGACCTCATGAGTCCCTCCGGCTTTCTAGCAGGCCATCCTGCTGAAATTCTACTCCAAAGCCAGGTGCCTGCCTCTCCTCAAATGCCTCGGGCTCAGATGGCTAAAATGGCTAGTGATGTTTTGACTCTTATCAAGGGCTCTCGGCCACCTCCATCTAAAAGGATTAGGGAATTGTCCCCAGAAGCTTTCTCTACCTCAGACTCCGAGGATTCCAGCAACTCTGCTGATGGAGGGGAAACTCTCCTCTTTCTTCTGGTTTTGAGGATTCTGATACAGAATACTCCATCCCTTCTGCCTCCCCTCCAGAAGATTTTTGTTTTGGAGATGCTCTGAATACTCTTAAGGTGCATTTCAAATGGGAAAGTCAGGACTACCCTCAGTCTAAGAAACTGATTGGATTTGCCACAGCATAAGCCCTTGGCTATCCCTCCAGTTTTGGAAGTTGATTTCTTGGAGAATTCTTTGACTCTAAACTCAGTTCCTCCTGCTCCCAGAAAGCCTGATAGGTATTTGTTCCTGATTCTCATCAGTTTATTTTCAAGAATCCTTCTGCTGATCCAGAGATTATTTCTCAGGGCCCTAAGGGTGTTAAAGCCATGGTTTCTAAAAATCCTGATCTTCGTGTTTCCCTGTTGCAGTCATCACATTTGGGTTATCTGCTTGCAGTAGCATTCAGTCGGCCTGATTATCAAAGTCTTGGGTCCTGCGTCAGTTGCTGTCTCATCTTCCATTCCGTCAGGTAGTCAGGGGTATAAAGCATGCAGCTGACGCCATTACATCAGTCTTTCTTGCGTGCGGTGCCCAAAGCAGAAGCAGTTCGCAAGTGCCAGTCGGCAGACTCCTGAAATTTTCATTTTCGAGTTTCAGAACCGAAGTCTTCAACTAAAGTCAAGTACCCCGTTGGGGAAACTTTCTTGCCCTAAACTGATGTCAGTAAAAGTCAATAATTGTATTTCTTGTGGAAAGCAAATACCTCATAAAGATTTTCATTCGTACTGTATTCCTTGCCTAGGCCCTGACCACGACGTACCTCACTGTTGGTTTTGTGCCTTATTTAAACAACGAACTATTCGTCTGTATATTTACGCTTCTAAATAGTTTGGTACTCTGTTCAATTATCCAGATATGGCTTCGGTAAGCCACCAGACTACCGACATTCCGAAAAAATGCAAAGGTAAAGACAGACCGCATAGGTCCAAAGCTGCCAACGACGCTTCTCCTAAGCTAGTCGCCAGTTCGCTGGTACTCTGGCGTTTTCACAACCCCTGATACCCGCTACTTCTGATTCGCAGGCCTCTACTGAAACCCATTCGGAGTCCGGTATGCCGCGAGATGGTTCAGCTGTGGAACCTGTGAATTTCTCTACCTTGGATGGGCCCGGAGCTGCTGTGCAGGCACCGGCTTCTGAGGGTGTATTCAGGCCTACTGACTTGCATATTAAACCGATGCCATCTCCTCCTACAAGGCCTAAAACTCGATCCATGCCTAGAAAACAGATGCCCAGACCGCATGGTCGGGCCTCTATGCCTAAAAAACAAATAAGAATGGCTGAAGACCTTATTACTTTAATCAGGGGAAGACAACCTTCTCCCTCTAAGAGACCTAGGACCGAGTTTCCTTATGATTCTTCTGATCAGGATTCTGAAATTTCTGATGTTCATCGTGTTTCACTGTTGCAGTCATTACTCTTGGGTTATCCTGCTGGCAGGCTACCCGCAGTCGGCCAGAATTCCAAAGTCTAGGTCCGGTGTCAGTTGCTGTCACCTCTTCCCTGACGTCAGTGCGCCAGGGATATAAAAGATGCAACCGACGCCATTTTCTTCAGTCTTTCTTGCCACGCGGTGCCCAAAGCCAAAGCAGTTCGCAAGTGCTGGTTGGCCGACTCTTGAGTTTTTCACAGACGAATTTCAGATCCGAAGTCTTCATTAAAGCCAAGTACCCCATTGGCGAAACTTTTTTCTTGTTCCAGTCCGATGTCAGAAAAAGTTAACAATTGTATTTCTTGTGGGAAGAAATACCTCATAAGGATTATCATTCTTACTGTATTCCTTGCCTAGGCCCTTACCATAACGTTGCTAGCTGTCTGTTTTGTGCTAGATTCAACAAACACACTAAGCGTCGGTTTGATTTTGCTTATTACTTTGGCCGAAAATTCAATTACATAATGCTGTCGGAACAGCCAACGATGAGGCTTCCGCTAAGCCAGTCGCCGGTTCTCAGTGAGGTGCTTTTGCAGCCCCTGACACCCGCTACCTCAGAGCCACAGGCCGCTGACGACTCCCACGTGGAGCCAGCTAGGCCTCTGGATACTCAAGGTATTGGACACTCGGAAATCATTCCCTCAGATGGGTCCGGAGCCGCTGAGCAGGCATCTGCTTCTGAGGGTGTTTTCAGACCTACACAGCTATATGTAAAGCATATTTCAGCTTCAAAAGCAAAGACTGCAGCAGCTTTAAAGACAAAAGTACAGCATTCTCCAGGACAGACTTCCATGCCTAAGAAACAGATGCTCAAAATGGCCGAAGACCTTATTACCTTGATCAGGGGTTCCCATCTCCTTCCTGACAAGAGGCCTTGGCAAGAGACGGACTATGACTCCAGGTCAGGTTTCCATTTCCTCTGACTGCTCTTCTGTACAGGAATTCTCTCTTCCTCCCTATGAGGATTGTGATGCTGAAGAATCCATTATTTCAGCCTCTCCTCCTGAGGATTATTCTTTTGGGGAAACCCTGCATACCATGAGGGAGCACTTCCACTGGGAGAGCCAAGATTACTCAGAATCAAAGAAAAGGCTTAGAGATTTTCTTTTACTTCCTCAGCATAGGCCTCTTGCTATTCCCCCTGTGCTAGACATTGTAGTTTATGTAGAGAGTGGCCTTTCTCCAGACTCCTTACCTCCAGCTCCTGTTAAACCAGACAGATACTACAGGGTTCCTGATTCACATAAATTTCTTTATAAAAACCCTGCTGCTGACCCAGAAACTATTTCTCAGGGTCCCAAGGGGGTTAAGGCCGCTACTGCAAAAAAACCCTGTCCATTCTGACAGGGATTCAAGGGCACTAGACAGATGGGGGAAAAAGGTTTACACGTCTGCTACTGTGGCTGTGAGGGCTTTAAATTGTCAATTTCATATGATTAAATATCAGCAATACTTAATGTTACTGTTAAAACAGAAAATGCTGACTAATTCTGATTGTACAGAAAATAAGGAAATACAGGATTTATTGCATGCAACTGATCAAGTGGGAAAGCATACATTGCAATGTGATTTTGATTCTCTGGAGCCCTCCTGCAGGGCCGCAGTTACGGGTTCTGTCATTAGGAGGCATGCTTGGTTAAAGGAACAAAATGTGCCTGATCATGTTAAAGCACAATTATTAGATGCTCCATTACAGCATGATACTTTATTTGGTGTTAAAGCAGAGGAGGTTTTGAAGAAAATGGAGGACAAAGCGAAATCTATGCAAACAGTAAAGGATTCCTTACAGGTTCAGCCACCAAAATTTAGCAGGAACTGGCCTACAAAGAATTGGTCGAAGCGCAAAGATAAGGACAGGCAGCTGAGACCCAAACCAGACAGAGGCCTCTGCTTGGCCAGTCGCCGGTTCTCCAGTTTTCAGTGAGGTGCCTACGCAGCCCCTGACTACCGCTGATTTAGAACCCCAGCCTGCATCCGACTCCCAAGCGGAGATTGCAGGGCCTGCAGAGCCTTTATCTTTAGGCCCTTCCGACTCCATGGCTGAAGGGGATTCTGGTACAGTTGAAAGGCCGTCAGTTGCTGAAGGTGTCTTCAGACCGACTACACTTACTATTAAATCCTTTGCTAAACTGAAAACTCCATTAAAATTAAGGAAGCCTGTACAGCAGTCTCCAGTGCATGGCCCCATGCCAAAGAAACAGATGCTTAAGATGGCCGAAGACTTAATTACCCTAATCAGGGGGTTCCCATCCCCCACCTGACAAAAGGCCTAGACAGGAGGAGGACTATGCTTCCTCTGACCAGGTTTCCATTACCTCAGATTCTTCTGAGGAACAGGAGTACACTTTTCCCCCTTATGAAGACTCTGATGCTGAAGAGTCTATTCCTTCAGCGTCTCCCCCAGAAGACTACTCTTTTGGGGAAACTTTACATACCATGAGGGAACATTTCCACTGGGAAGGCCAGGATTACTCTGATTCTAATAAAAGGCTCCGAGAGTTCCTCTTACTACCCCAGCACAGACCCCTTGCTATTCCACTTGTGTTAGACATTGTGGATGATTATTCAGAATCTAGCCTTAACCCAGATTCTTTACCTCCTGCACCAGCCAAACCAGACAGATACTACAGAGTCCCTGACTCACATAAATTCCTATATAAAAGCCCTGTTGCTGACCCAGAAACCATTTCCCAGGGTCCCAAAGGGGTTAAGGCCTCTATTGCTAAAAATCCTGTACCGTCTGAAAGGGATTCTAGAGCACTAGACTGATGGGGAAAGAAGGTATATACCTCAGCCACTCTAGCTATGAGGGCCTTAAATTGCCAGTTTCACATGCTGAAATATCAGCAATATTTGCTGTCTCAAAACAAAAAATGAGCACACATACAGAGCAGCCTGATTACAAGGAAGTGCAAGATTTGTTACATGCAGCAGAAGTGGGAAAACGTACCTTGCAATGCGGATTTGATTCATGGGAAGCCTCTTGCAGAGCAGCTGTAACAGGGTCTGTCATTCGTAGGCATGCTTGGTTAAAAGAACAAACTTTACCTGATCATGTTAAAGCAAAGTTATTGGATGCACCCTTACATCAGGATGTTTTATTTGGTGTGAAAGCAGAAGAGGTTTTAAAGAAAATGGAGGATAAGGCAAAATCTATGCAGATGGTCAAGGATTTTTTTACAGGTTCAACCCCCTCGTTTCAGCAGAAATTGGCCAACCAAAAACTGGTCCTTTCCAACTTCTGACAGACCACAGAGGGGGCAAATACAGATGCCCAAGGGGCAGAGGTCAGCCACAAGGATCTTACAAGCCATGACAATGGGGTGCCACAACCCAGAAAGGAGGAGAAGACAGGTCTCAAACTATCAGAAGACAATCACAATGACTTACCCCTCAGACTGCTAAGAAAATCACTCTTGGCAGCTCCCTTGGGAGGAAAACTTGCACTTTTTGCAGACAATTGGCACATCACAAAAGACAAATGGGTCCTAAATATTGTAACTCAAGGATACAGATTCCACTTTCACACTTTACCAAGGATAAAAGGAATGCCAAACCTGCCATCAAATCAACGGGCAGAGGCTCAAAGACAAATTACAGCACTCTTGGACACGAGAGCCATTCAACAGGTTCCTACACAGGAGCAAGGACAAGGATTTTACTCGAGACTTTCTGGTTCCCCAAAAGGACAAATCCTGGAGACCCATTCTGGACCTTTCAGTTCTAAACACATACCTGGAAGTACCCAAATTCAAGATCCTCACACTACAGCAACTTCTTCCCATGCTGGGCAAGATGGCTTGGCTAGTAACGTTGGACCTCAAGGAGGCATACCAGCATGTCTCTATCAGACAAAATTGCAGAAGATACCTTCGATTTATAGCAGGTACAACTCATTACCAATTCTCTGCACTGCCCTTTGGCTTATCTACTGCGCCCAGAATCTTCACAAAATGACTGGCACCAGTAATTGCATACTGCAGACAAAGAGGAATCCAAATATATCCATACCTGGACGACTGCCTTATTCATGCATACAGCAAGGACATTCTTTTAAAACATCTGGCGTTTGTAAAAAAATCTACTAAGTTGCGTAGGGTACACAGTAAATGAAAAGAAGTCAAAACTAGTGCCCTCACAAGACATAATATTCCTGGGTGCCAGCTTAAATACAACGGCCCAGATGGCTTATCTCACGCCAGACCAGCAAGGACAACTGACTCAATACTTCAAAATGATGGCAACAAAGACCCAGTTCCCTGCAAGCAAAATTCTGCAGGCCTTGGGATTCATGGCATCTTGCATACTACTAATACCATATGCCAAACTGCATATGAGGAAATTACAATGGTACCTGAAAAGCGTATGGACTCAGCACAGCCACAGCTTGGAAACAATAATACCACTCATTCCCTGTCTTCAACAGGAGTTTCTATGGTGGGCTCAGGCGTGTCACCTCTACAAGGGTCAGCCTTTCACCTTGCCCACAGCCAGGCAAACAATGACAACAGATGCATCGGATAACGCCTGGGGAGCACACATGGCAGGACAGTGTATTCAGGGCAAATGGTCTGCAGATCAAATGCATCTCCACATCAATCAAAAATAGATGCTAGCTATACAAAATGCCCTAACAGCTTTCAAAGACCTCCTACATCCAGGACAACTTCTAATAGACTGGCAACACCACAGTGATGTGGTACATAAACAAACAAGGGGACACACATTCCTACCCCCTATGCAGGCATGCAATGACCTTGTGGAACACAGCACTGACCTACCAAGTTCAACTACAAGCACAATTCCTGCCAGGAAAGAAAAATACATTGGCAGACAAACTAAGCAGAAATATCATGGATCCTCACGAGTGGAAACTAGACCCACAAGTATTCACAATGATAACTCAAAAATGGGGGAGCCCAGACATAGATCTGTTTGCCTCCCCCCAAAACTACAAAACTACCAACTGCGAAAGTTTTGCACAAGGACATACCACGCACTAGCTTGGAAAGTGGACACCCTCTCATTCAGTTGAAAAACACTAACAGTGTATGCCTTTCCTCCACTGCCTCTTCTGGCAAAGGTGCTGCCTCTCTAAAAGCCAAATTAGAGAGGCCGCAAATGCTACTCATTGCTCCAGACTGGCCATGCCAACACTGGTATCCAATATTAAGGAACATGGCTCAAGGCTCACCATGAATTTTACCTCAAATTCCTCACCTGCTGACTTAGCAAAACAATCGGATTCTACACAGCCAGCTCAAAACTTTAAATCTGGCTGCATGGGAGATTATCTAAACAACCAGTCAACACTTCTCTCTACAGCTGTTATGGATGTCATTCTGGAGGCCAGGAGACCCAGCACCAGGAAAACCTACTCAGACAAATGGAAAAGATTCTGCTCCTGGAACCAGGCTAAAGGCCAAAATCCTCTTGTCCCAAATATTCCTCAGATTCTGCAATATTTAACTGAGATGTTGCACAAAGGCCTTTCCTTTTCATCTATAAAGATCCATGCTTCAGCTATTTCAGCTCATTACAACACGGATCCTCCTATTTTTTCACATCCATTATTAAGACAGTACCTCAGAGGGGCTAAGAACATAAGACCGCCCCGAAGAACACCAACACCAATTTGGGACCTCAATTTTGTTTTGGAAAAACTTACACTACCGCCCTTCGAGCCAGCCTTTTCAGCTGATTTACAATTTTTATCATGGAAAACTGCCCTGCTGCTAGCAATAACTTCAGAACGAAGAGTCTCAGAGTTACAGGCCCTAGTGGCAGTGGAGCCTTTCAACATTTTTCATCAAGACAGAGTCTATTTACGAACTAACCCTTCCTTTATGCCAAAGGTAGTATCCAGTGTGGCTCTAAACCAAACCATTCATTTACCCACCTTTTTATCCAAACCCCCAGAATAAAGGGGAAAGGCTCCTACACTCTTTGGACATTCACAGGCAATTACGTTTCTACTTGGATAAAACAAAGGTTTTCAGAAAATCTGATCAGCTCTTTGTATCCTATGCTGCAGGATCTCGAGGAAAGCCTATATCAAAACAGACCATTTCAAAATGGATAGGACATTGTATCCGTTTCTGCTACACACGCCATGGGAAACCTGTACCTGGTAACATTAGGCCTCATTCCACCAGGGCTACAGCAACATCAGCAGCCTTTCTCAGAGGAGTACAAACCAAGGATATTTTGGAAGCGGCAATTTGGAGTTCATTGCACACCTTCACCAAGCACTACCACTTACCTCTATACTCAAAAACCAGAGCTGGCTTTGCCACTGCAGTTTTGCAGGGCCTACTAGCTTCTCCAAACCCTGTTTAGTACCAACCGCCCAGCCTTAGCTTTGGGATTCAACCCAAGTGTGATGACTCCAGCAATGTAACACGATGAACATAGTACAGTTTTGTACCTACCATAAATGTAGATGTTAGAGTGTTCACACTGCTGCAGTCCAGGTTACCCTCCAACCTTCCCCTCTTCTTACCTGGGTTTTATCTATAGCTTCCTGTTTATACAATCTCTAAGATGTATTTCTATATGGTGTATTTGCTTACAGCTGTAGCTATTGTTTTTTACTTCTGTAATTTATTTAGGATTATGTATTGCTTTCCTATATGGGGGCACCTGACATCTGGGGCAAGAAAAACTGAAGAAAATGGCGTTGGCTGCCTGTTTTATACCCCTGTCGCACTGATGTCAGGAAAGAAGCGACAGCAACCGACGCCGGACCAAGACTTTGGAACTCTGGCCGACTGCGGGACTGCCTGACAGCGGTTTACTATCAGAATTGCGAACGTCACTCGGTCGAACGTTGTATAGTCGAACGCATAAGGTCGGAAACACATGTCGAAGACAGTATAATCAATCGAGGAATGGTTTTACCATGGGTCGAGGTAGGTGTACAGTATAATACCCTACTTACAAACGTCCTCCCTACCTCGACCCATGGTAAAACCGTTCCTCGATTGATTATACTGCCTTCGACATTTGTGTTTCCGACCTTATGCGTTCGACTATACAACGTTCGATCGAGTGACGTTCGCAATTCTGATAGTAAACCCTGACAGCAGATAACCCAAGTGTGATGACTGCAGCAGTGTGAAAACACTAACATCTACATTTATGGTAGGTACAAAACTGTACTTTGTGTACACTTACCATAAATGTAGATGTTTGAGTGTATTCACTTTTGCAGTCCTGGTTACCTTCCCTCCAGTCCCCTGATTTCTATTGACTATACGTCTGTTCTTGTTTACTATGCTTAAAGCTTTTTGGTGCATTTGCTTTTTTGTTGGAGGTGTAACCTTGTATATAATTGCTTCCCATTATGGGGGCATCTGACATCTGGGACAAGAAAAACTGACGTAATGGCATTGGCTGCATGCTTTATACCCCTGACCACCTGACGTCATGGAAGATGAGACAGCAACCGACGCAGGACCTAAGACTTTGATAATCAGGCCGACTGAGGGCTACTGCAAGCAGATAACCCAATGTGTTGCCTGCAACAGTGAATACACTCTAGCATCTACATTTATGGTATGTGTACACAACTGTACTTTCCTTCTGGCAGGGAATCTAGGGCCTTGGATAGATGGAGTAAAAAGGTTTATACTTTTTCCACCCTGGCTATTGGGTCTGTTCATTTTCTTTTTCATATGCTTAAGTATCAGCAGCATACTTGGGTGGCTATTAAGGCTAACATTGCTGGTGTTCCTTCCCTGATGGAGAGTAAGTACATGCATGATTGATTGAATTCTGGTGATGTTCTTAGTGTTTCACTGTTGCAGTCATTACATTTGGGTAATCCTGCTGGCAGGTTGCCCTCAGCCGGCCTGAATTCCAAAGTCTTGGGTCCTGTATCGGCTGCTGTCGCCCCTTCCCTGACATCAGGTCATCAGGGGTATAAAAGAAGCAGCCAACTCCATTTTTCTTCAGTCTTTCTTGCCGTGCGGTGCCCGAAGCAGTTCGCAAGTATCTGTCGGCCGACTCCTTAGATTTTCGTGTTTGAGTTTCAGATCCGAAGTCTTCAATAAAGCCAAGTACCCCATTGGGGAAACTTTTTTCTTGCTCCAGACCTATGTCAAAAAAAGTTAATAATTGCATTTCTTGTGGAAAGCAAATACCTCATAAGGATTTTCATTCTTACTGTATTCCTTGCCTAGGCCCTGATCACAACGTTACTGGTTGTCGGTTTTGTGCTAGATTTAACCAACGCACTATTAAGCGTTGGTATGATTTTGCTTTAAACTTTTTTGGACGCCAGTTTAATTATCCTGAAATGTCTGATATCCATCCGACTACCGGAGTTTACAAAAAACGCAAAGAAAAGGATAGAGAAAAGCAACCGAGGCCCAAAACCGACGAAGCTTCTCCTAAGCCAGTCATCTGTTCTCAGTGAGGCACTTTCGCAGCCCCTGATGCCCGCTACTTTAGAGTCGCAGGCCACTACCCACTCCCACGTGGAGTCTGCCATGCTGCTGGATGCTCAAGGTATTGGAGCCTCGGACGCTAATCCCTCAGATGGGTCCAGAGCCGCTGAGCAGGTACCGGCTTCTGAGGGTGTATTCAGACCTAAATATCTTTACATTAAAACGACTTCAGCTTCAAAGGCAAAGACTAAAGCACCTTCTAAAGCAAGGAAACAAACTCAAGAGCCACGTGGACAGGCCTCTATGCCCAAAAAACAGATGCTCAAAATGGCCGAAGACTTGATTACCTTGATCAGGGGTTCCCATCCCCCTCCTGATAAGAGGCCTAGGCAAGACACTGACTATGAATCTTCAGATCAGGTTTCTATTTTTTCTGATCCCTTTTCTGATCAGGAATATTCTCTCTCCCCATGAGGATTCTGATGCTGAAGAATCTATACCTTCAGCATCTCCTGCTGAGGACTATTCCTTTGGGGAAACCTTGCATACCATGAGGGAGCATTTCCACTGGGCGAGCCAAGATTTTTCAGAATCTAAAAAGAGGCTCGGGGATTTTCTTTTACTACCTCAGCACAGGCCTCTAGCCATTCCACCTGTTTGACATTGTAGATGTTTTTTCGGAGTCTAGTCTGATCCCTGACTCATTACCCCCAGCTCCTGTTAAGCCTGACATATTACAGGGTTCCTGACTCTCTCACTTTTTTAAAAAACCCTGCTCCTGACCCAGAAAGTATTTCACAGGGTCCAAAGGGAGTTAAGGCTTCCACTGCAAAAAAACCCAACCCCCTCTGACAGATTCAAGGGCACTGGATAGATGGGGGAAAAAAGGTTTACACATCTGCAACTTTGGCTGTAAGGGCCTTAAACTGTCAATTTCATATGCTTAAGTATCAACAACATGTCATGGGATTGCTTAAACAGAAAATGTTGTTAAATTCTGAATGTGCAGAAAACAAGGAAATGCAGGATTTATTGTATGTAGCAGAACAAGTTGGAATACATACTTTGCAGTGTGGTTTTGATTCTTTGGAGGCCTTCTGCAGGGCTGCAGTTACGGGTTCTGTAATTAGGAGTAATGCTTGGTTAAAGGAACAAAATCTGCCTGATCATGTTAAAGTTAAATTACTAGATGCACCTTTACAGTACGATACTTTGTTTGGTGTTAAGGCAGAAGAGGTGTTAAAGAAAATGGAGGACAAAGCTAAATCTATGCAAACTGTCAAAGATTTTTTACAAGTACAGCCACCTAGGTTTAGTAGACACTGGCCTACAAAAAGAATTTGTCCTTTCTTGTGTCAGACAGACCTCAAATGGGGCAGATCCAGATATGCCCTTGGGACAGATCCCAGGTGCAAGGTTCTTGTAGGCCCAAGCAATGGGGTGCTTCTACCTCCAGTGCTGGAGAAGATGGATCACAAGCAATACAGAAAACAGTCCCAATGACTTCCTCCTGCCTGCACCAAGCACTTATCTTCAGGCAGCACCCTTAGGGGAAAAATTAGCACTTTTTGCTCAAAATTGGAACATCATAACCCAGTACAAGTGGGTTCTAAACAGTGTCACAAGGCTACAAGTTCCATTTCCATACTCTGCCAAAAGCAAACAGCTGGCCAGATCTGCCAAAAAATCAATGGGCAGTGGCACAAAAACAAGTCTCATCCCTCATGGACATAGGGGGCATTCAACAAGTACCAGAGCAAGAGCAGGGACAAGGATTTTACTCAAGACTGTTCTTGGTACCCAGAAAGGACAAGGCCTGGAGGCAGATACTGGACCTATCTATTCTGAACACCTTCCTGGATATTCCAAAATTCAAAATGCTGACTTTGCAGCAGCTTCTGCCCATGCTGGGCAAGAATGCTTGGCTTGTGACTTTAGACCTAAAAGAGGCATAACTGCATGTCCCAGTCAGACAATCAAGATACCCAAGATTCAAGGCTGGTTCAATGCATTACCAATTCTCTGCACTGCCCTTTGGCTTATCTACTGCGCCCAGGGTCTTGTGCCTGGTACCAGTAATTGCATTCTGCAGACAAAGAGGAATACAAATATATCCTTACTTGGATGACTCTCTCATTCAAGCAGAGAACAAAGAAATTTTTCAACATCTGGCATTTGTGAAAAGACTTCTAACATGCCTAGGGTACACAGTCAACAAAAAGAAATCAAAACTAGTACCCTCACAAGAGATAACATTCCTGGGTGCAAGCTTGAATACAACTGCCCAGATGGTTTATCTCACGCCAGACAAAGGCAACTGACTACCTCTTTCAAAATGTTGCCAACAAAGGCCCAGTTATCTGCAAGAATAATTCTGCAGGCTTTGGACTTCATGGCATCCTGCATCCTACTAATTCCATATGCAAGACTGCATATGAGGAAACTCCAATGGTACCTAAAAAGTGTTTGGACTCAACATTGCCACAGCCTGGAAACAGTCATTACTTTCGTTACCTGCCTGCAACAGGAGTTTTGATGGTGGGCAAAGGCTCGTCACAAGAACAAGGGACAACCATTCACATTACCTCCAGCCAGGCAAACACTAACAACGGATGCATCAGACTATGCCTAGGAAGCCCACATGGCAGGAAAATGCATTCGGGGCACATGGTCCTCAAACCAAATGCATCTACATATCAATCAAAAAGAGATGTTAGCTGTTCAAAATGCCTTCAAGGACCTACTTCATCCAGGTCAACTACTGATACAGACAACACCACTGTCATGTGGTATATAAACAATGCAGACTAGCCATGACCTTGTGGGACACAGCTTTGACTTGCCAAGTACATCTACAGGCACAATTCCTGCCAGGAAAGGAAAATACTCTGGCAGACGAAGTAAGCCGAAACCTCATGGATCCCCACGAGTGGAAGCTGGATCCACAAGTCTTCAGCATGATAAGGAAATGGGGATGCCCAGACATCTATTTGCCTCCCCTCTCAATTACCAACTAAAAAGATTCTGCACAAGGACTTATCACAGACAAGCATGGAAAGTGGACGCCCTGTCTTTCAGTTGGAAAACCTATTAGTATATGCCTTTCCTCCACTGCCTCTCTTCCCCAAGGTGCTCCTAAAGGTCAGACAGGAGAAGCCAAAGATGATGCTGATTGTCCCAGACTGGCCATGCCAGTACTGGTATCCAGTACTAAGGAACTTATTTCTATACCCAGCTTGGAGCTTGCCTCAAATACCTCTATTACTTTCCCAGCAAAACAGTCAGATCATGCACAGCCAACTCGGGGCATTAAACTTGGCAGCATGGCAGATAATGTAGGCATACAAAAAAGACCTGTCAGTAAAGCTGTGATGGATGTCATTCTGGAAGTCAGAAGGCCTAGTACTAGAAAGTATTATGCTGGAAAATGGAAGAGATTCTGTGCCTGGAACCAGGCACAAGGAACTGATACAGCGATACCAAATATTCCTCAGATTTTGCAATACTTGACTGAGATGCTGGACAAAGGCCCATCTTTTTCATCAATTAAAATTCATGCCTCTGCCATTTCAGCTCATTACAATACAGAGCCACTACTTTTTTCTCACCCTTTATTAAGTCAGTACCTCAGAGGAGCCACAAATTTAAGGCCCTCAAGAAGACTACCAATACCTGCATGGGACCTCAACTATGTCTTGGAAAAGCTCACCCTGCCTCCTTTTGAGCCAGCTGCTACTGCTGATGTGAAGTTTTTATGTTGGAGAACAGCTCTGCTCTTAGCAATTACTTCTGCAAGACTAGTTTCAGAGCTACAGGTGCTCATGGCTGTGGAATCTTTCATCATTTTTCATCCAGACAGGGTCTCCCTGAGGACAAACCCAACATTTATGCCTAAAGTAGTGTCCAGTGTGGCTCTAAACCAAGCCATCCATCTGTCAACCTTTTACCCAAATCCACAGAACAAGGGAGAGAGATTTCTGCATTCTTTGGATGTACACAGACAGCTTAGATTCTGCTTGGACAGAACCAAAGCTTTCAGAAAGACAGAGCAATTACTAATGGCATATGTTGCAGGATCACAAGGAAAGCCTATCTCAAAGCAGACTATTTCTAAGTGGTTAGGCCACTGCATTCGTTTCTGCTACTTGCATCATGGCAAGCCAGTGCCTAAGGGCATTAGGCCTCATTCCACCAGAGCTGCAGCCACCTCAGCAGCCTTTCTCAGGGGAGTATCAACCAGAGACATTTTAGAGGCGGCAACTTGGACTTCAGTGCACACCTTTACAGAGCATTATCATCTGCCATTCTACTCTAAATCCAGGGCAGGCTTTGCCACTGCAGTTCTGCAGGACCTCATAGCCACTTCTACTGCTGTCTAGTTCCAGCCTCCCAACCATAGCTTTGGGACTCTACCCAAATGTAATGACTGCAACAGTGAAACATGAAGAACTTAGTACAGTTGTGTACACTTACCATAAATGTAGATGTTCGAGTGTATTCATTGTTGCAGTCCAGGTTACCCACCCGCCTTCCCCCTTTTTTCTTTTGGATTTTCTTTCCTTCTCTGATTTATACTACCTGTGTGGTGTATTTGCTTATAGATAAAGGTAAAATTTATATTGGTGTATTTCTGAATATATATATAAAGTTTGGCTACCCTTTTTGGGGGGCACCTGACATCTGGGGCAAGAAAAACTGAAGAAAATGGTGTCTGCTGCTTCTTTTATACCCGACGACCTGACGTCAGGGAAGGGGCGACAGCAGCCGATGCAGGACTCAAGACTTTGGAATTCAGGCCGGCTGAGGGCAACCTGCCAGCAGGATTACCCAAATGTAATGACTGCAACCGTGAATACACTCTATCTACATTTATGATAAAGTGTACACAACTGTACTTTCCTTCTGTGATGGAGAGTAAGTACATGTATGATTTATTGAATTTGGGTGTTCCTTCCCTGATGGGAGAGTAAGAACATGCATGATTTATTGAATTCTGCCACTCTTGTCACTAAACATTCTCTACATTGTGGTTTCGACACTTTGGAGACTTCTTGCAGGGCAGCAGCCACTGGTTCTGTCATTAGAAGACATGCTTGGCTCAGGGAACAGCCCATTTCTGAACCTGTCAAATCTAAATTACTGGATGTGCCTTTGCACAAGGACAGTCTTTTTGGTAGCAAAGCAAAAGAGGTGTTGAAAAAGTTGGAGGATAAGGCTAAATCGTTGCAAGCTGTTAGAAGACTTTCTGCAAGTTTAACCTCCTCGTTTAGCAGACCTTACCCTTCTATATTGCTCAGACACAGCTCCCCGTGGTCCTGTTGAGTCTTCCTGGTTACAGTGAACTGAAAAAAAGCGACTGCTTTCCTGATTAAGTATCCTGCTGTTTTTTATATTTGTTTTACCTTCTACTGCTTACCTAGAGCAAGCTTTAACTGTTTTCATAGTTATTTACTGCATTTTTTATTATCTGCACTTAAAAGTACATTTTAGTCGAAATTAGTCTAATTCAAGTTGAAAAGTGTTTGTTTGATGTTTAATTTAATTGTTTGGCTGCCCACTAAAGTGTGCTAGCCTGTACAACTGACTTATTGCCTTTTCTGCATTTAGCGCGGAGTTGCCACTAGAGCACCATCGGGCAGCGCCGGTTAAACAAGGTTAAACTATTTCTGACTCCGTAAAGTCTGCTCTTCATTTTTTCTCTTAGATCTGCTCTACTTGTAATCTAAGCAGTCTATTCTCTATCTGTAAAGCTCAGCACTTGTTCCTAAAGCATTTTTTAGTCAGGTAAAGCACTTCTATATTATACAAAGTACTTCACTAGCTTAAAACCCCCTTGAGTACCCACTTCCCTATAGGTCCTTTCTGACTCGGTTACACAGCAAACTTTTTCATTTCTTCTAGCATGTCAAAGGGTCAGTTGCTAGCATCCTCTCCTGCTCAGCTGGTGAATCTGGGAATATTGAGGCAATGTTACAATTGCCTCATGTACACAGACAACCCTCTCCTCCTCCCACAAAACACAAATACATGTGAGAGATGCAACTATATAGCCAAACTGGAGGCTGAGCTCTCTCAACTCAGGACTGGCAAAACCAGACAGGAGGAGAAGGTAACCACACACACCATAAACCCAGTCTCACATAGAACTATCACAACTACAAATCAAACATATAAACACACAAAGACATACTCGGAGGCACTGATCAAAAATCTACCAAAACAGCAGACACCTCCAAAGCAGACACCCATACAACTGCCACCTCATGACATAACACAAGCAACACATAGATCACAAAGTCAGTGTGCAAATCAGTCACAGCCCTTAAGGCCAAACACAATGCCAGACACACTTGTCATAGGTGACTCCATAGTCAGACACACTGACGTCCCACTCACCAGACTGAACAAGGAGAGGGTCACAGTAAGCTGCCTGTCTGGCGCTAGAATCCGCCACATAACACAAGCACTCAAGTCACTCCACAGCAAGTACAAGTATGACTCCTTGTCCATGCCGGTGTGAATGACCTGAGACGTACCTCCCTGGACTGCATGAAAAGAGACATAAAGAAGCTCTCAGATTATGTAGCCCAGGCTGGTATGACCCTGACCCTGAGCAGTATCCTACCTTCACCAAGAATGATGCCACAATACCGAGACAAAATGATCAGATGTTCTTCATCTCACATTGCTGCAGTCCTTACATATGGGTAGTCCGCTGTCCTCGGTCGGCCCGAATACCAAAGTATTAGGCTGACGTCGGTCAAGGCGCTTAAAACTGACATCAGGACGTCAGGGTACAAAAGCGCATGACCGACGTCATTTCCTCAGTCTTTTTTGCCGCATGGTCCGATGCAGAAGCAGTGTTGCAAGTGCCGTTCGGCGTTCTGAAATTTTTCGAATTCGGAGTTTCAGATCGAATCCAAGTTGGCTAAGTACCCCGTTGGGGAATATTTTGTTTTTTTTCTTGCCTCAGTGTTTTACCGGATGTCAGAAAAAGTGAATAACTGTATTTCTTGTGGGAAACAGATACCGCATAGGGATTATCATTCTTTGTGTATTCCTTGTTTGGGGCCTGAGCACGACGTTGTTGGGTGTCGCTTTTGTGCTAGGTTCAATAAACGCACTATTAAGCGAAGGTTAGATTGTGCTAGGCTGGTCTTTGGGAAGCGGTGCAATTATAATATGCCATCTGATTCTCCGGCGCCTGCTTCTGCGAAGAAGCGCAAAGACAAGGCAGTTAAACCCAGGCAAGATGAGTCGTCCGTTCCAGACGCCGGTTCTTTAGAGGCTTCAGTGGAACCGGTGGTTCCGACGGAGACTTCTCTGGAGTTTCAGGGGGAGACTTTGATTTTGCAGGAGGTGGTCTCTCAGGAGGCAGGTCAGGCTGAAGGGGCTTCTCAAGTTACTGTACTCCCCTCCCTTCCTAGGGTGGTTAGGCCTTCTCCTTCTGTTTCCAAGGCTTCTCCCAGAGGCAGGCCAGTTTTAGCTTCTGTTGGTGTCACTCCTAGTTCAGCAGGGTCTGTGCCTAAGAAGCACATGCGTAAAATGGCAGAAGATTTGATTACTCTGATTAGAGGTTCTTTGCCCCCTCCTGATAAGAGGCCTAGGGTGGAGCCAGAGTTGGGAAGTTTTGAGCAGGCTTCGGATGTTTCAGAGTCTTCAGCTGAAGACTTGCAGGAGTACTCTCCTTATTCTGTTTCTGATGCAGATGATTCCACTCCTTCTGCTTCTCCTCCAGAGGATTTTTCTTTTTCAGAGACACTTCATTCTATGAGGGAACATTTTAAGTGGGAAGGTCAGGACTTCTCTGATTCTCGAAAAGGCTTAGGGAATTTTTGCTGTTACCCCAGCATAGGCCCTTGGCTATACCCCTGTTCTGGATGTTGTGGAAGATGTGTTTGCAGAGGCTTCACTTAATCCTGATTCTCTGCCTCCTGCTCCTGTTAAACCGGATAGGTATTACAGGGTACCTGAGGCTCATAAATATCTTTATAAGAGTCCTAGGGCGGACCCAGAAACTATTAGTCAGGGACCTAAGGGTGTCAAGGCCTCTGTTGTAAAAAATCCGGTTCCTCTAGATAAAGAAGCCAGAGCTTTGGATAGATGGGGAAAGAAGGTCTATACATCTTCTATCTTAGCTATGAGGGCTTTGAATTGTCAGTTTCATATGTTGAAATATCAAAACTTTCTTCTTTCTCAATTGAAGTCTAAGGTGGATGCTCTGGAAGGCATTGAGTGTAAAGAATTACAAGATTTGGTGCATGTCTCTGAACAGGTGGGTAAGCATTCATTACAGTGTGGTTTTGATGCTGTGCAGGCCTCATCTAGGGTGGCTGCCACTGGCTCAGTTCTTCGCAGGCACGCCTGGCTGAAGGATCAGAATTTATCTGACCATGTTAAGACAAGGATTTTGGATGCTCCTTTGCAGTCTGTGTTGTTTGGTTCACCTGTGGAGTCAGTCTTGAAGAAAATGGAAGACAAGGCTAAGTCTATGCAGGCTGTTAAAGATTTTTTGCAAGTTCAGCCTCCAAGTTTAGTAGGAATTGGCCTGCTAAGGGGTGGACGTATCCTTCTTATGATTCTCAGTCTAGGGGTAGATCTAGACGTGGTAGGGGCAGAGCTCAGAGTTCTTTCAGGCCTAGAACAGGGAGTTCACCTGCACAATCTTGGGAGGGCAGGGGCCAGTCCTTTGTAAACAGGCCCAATGACCTACTTTTCAGCTGCCAGATCCTTCTTGCCTGGCAGCACCTTTGGGAGGAAGGTTAGCACTCTTCAAGGAAAATTGGATGTTGATTACCCAGGACAAATGGGTATTGGATATCATACACCAGGGTTACAAGTTTTATTTCCATACCTTGCCTCCTTTCAAAGGCATGCCGGACGTTCCTCCTCAGCAAAGACTAGAGGCTCACAAACAAATTTCTCTACTACTTCAAATAGGGGCCATACAACCGGTCCCTCTGCCAGAAGTGGGCCTAGGATTTTATTCTCGCCTGTTTCTAGTACCAAAAAGGAAACACGTGGAGACCAATTTTGGATTTATCTATCCTCAACACATATCTGGACATTCCCAAGTTCAAAATGTTGACGTTACAACAGCTTTTACCTCTGCTGGGCAAAGATCACTGGATGGTGACTCTGGATCTCAAGGAGGCTTACCTTCATGTTCCTATCAGGCCCAGTTGCAGGAAGTATCTGCGCTTTCGGGCTGGGACTTCACATTATCAGTTCTCTGCATTGCCCTTTGGCTTATCTACTGCCCAGTGTGTTCACAGGTTCTGGCTCCAGTGGTAGCTTTCTTCAGGCTAAGAGGAATACAAATCTATCCTTATTTGGACGATTGCCTGATTCTGGCCCAAGAAAAGGACGAACTTCTTCATCTACAGTATGTGATGGCAGTGTTAAGATGCCTGGGGTATTCTGTGAACGAAATAAAGTCCAGTCTAGTACCCTCTCAGGACATGTGCTTTCTGGGTGTGAGACTGAATACAGCATCCCAGATGGCCTTTTTGACCCCGGACAAACAAAAGAATCTTTCTCTTTACTTCCACCAATTGTCTCGTCAGTCCAGGCTGACTGCAAGGACAGTCCTTCAAGCCTTGGGGTTCATGGCATCTTGTATTCTGGTACTTCCCAATGCCAAACTGCATATGAGGAAGCTACAATGGTATCTCAAGAATGTATGGACACAGCACTGCCAAGATTTGGACACTGTCATTCAGATAATACCTTGCATTCAAAAGGAGTTTTTGTGGTGGGCTCAGGAATGTCACCTAAACAAGGGACTCTCTGTGACCCGCCAGAGGCGAGTCAGATTTTAACGACAGATGCCTCAGACAAAGCTTGGGGAGCTCATCTAAATGGAAAATGGGTACAAGACACGTGGCCTGCCAGACTTCAACATCTACATATCAACTTGAAGGAGATGTTAGCAGTCCAATTTGCATTGATAGCTTTCAAGGATTTACTTCTTCCAGGGCAGGTGTTGATTCAAACAGACAACACAACTGTCATGTGGTACATCAACAAGCAAGGGGAACGATTCTTATCCTCTATGCAGGCAAGCAATGATTTTGTGGGAGACTGCTCTCAGTTTACAGCTAAATCTTCAGGCAAGGTTTCTGCCAGGAGCACAGAACTCCTTAGCAGATGTGTTGAGCAGACAAATTATGGATCCCCACGAGTGGAAATTGGATCCTCATGTATTTCAGAGATTGACAGTGTTATGGGGAACTCCAGACATAGATCTGTTCGCTTCTCCACTAAATTACCAGCTGCCAAAGTTTTGCACAAAAGGTTTCATCCCACAGCTTGGAAAGTGGATGCTCTCTCATTCAATTGGAGCAATCTTCACGTGTATGCCTTTCCACCTCTGCCTCTCCTCCCAAAGGTACTCCTGAAGGTCAGACAGGACAAGCCAAACATGATTTTAATAGCTCCAGATTGGCCTCGACAGCACTGGTACCCATTACTGAGAAGTCTGGTACGGGAGCCTCCATGGCCTTTGCCTTCGATTCCTCACCTGCTGTCTCAGGAGAACAGTCATTTACTCAATGTCAAACTTCATTCTCTACATCTGACAGCCTGGCATATTCTGTTTTAAACCCTGGAGGGTCTCAGCTTCCACAACAAGTTTTGAATGTTATTTTGGAGGCCAGAAGGCCTAGTACAAGGAAAGTGTACGCAGATAAATGGAGGAGATTTTTATTTTGGAGTACAGCAAAGGACTTTGATGTTTCTAAACCTAATTTAAGTGTTGCGCTTCAATACCTTACTGAGTTATTGGACAAAGGATGTTCTTCATCTCACATTGCTGCAGTCCTTACACTTGGGTAGTCCGCTGTCCTCGGTTTGCCCGAATATCAAAGTATAAGGCTGACGTCGGTCAAGGCACATTTGACTGACATCAGGACGTCAGGGTACAAATGCGCATGACCGACGTCATATCCTCAGTCTTTTTTGCCGCATGGTCCGATGCAGAAGCAGTATTGCAAGTGCCGGTTGGCGTTCTGAAATTTTTCGTTTTCGGAGTTTCAGACCGAGTCAAAGTTGGCTAAGTACCCCGTTGGGGAATATTTTAGTTTTTTCTTGCCTCAGTGGTTTACCAGATGTCAGAAAAAGTGAATAATTGTATTTCTTGTGGGAAACAGATACCGCATAGAGACTATCATACTTTGTGTATTCCTTGTTTAGGGCCTGAGCACGACGTTGTTGGGTGTCGCTCTTGTGCTAGATTTAATAAGCGCACTATAAAGAGGAGATTAGATTGTGCCAGGTTAGTCTTTGGGAAGCGGTGCAATTACAAAATGCCGTCGGATGCTCCGACGCCCGCTTCTTCGAAGAAGTGCAAGGACAAAGCAGTGAACCCTAGGCTAGAAGAACCGTCCGTACCGGACGCCGGTTCTTTAGAGGTGTCGGTGGAGCCGGTGGTTCCACCGGAGGTTTCTTTGGGATCCCAGGGAGAGACCTTGTTATTGCAGGATGTGGCCTCTCAGGAGGCAGGCCAGGGTGATGGGGCTTCACAGGTTACTATACTCCCCTCCCTGCCTAGGGTGGTTAGGCCCTCTCCTTCTGTTTGCAAGGCTTCTCCTAGAGGCAGGCCAGGTTTAGCTTCAGTTGGTGTCACCCCTAGTTCTTCTGGAACTGTGCCCAAGAAGCATATGCCTAAAATGGCAGAAGATTTGATTACTCTGATTAGGGGTTCTTTGCCCCCTCCTGATAAGAGACCTAGGGTGGAGCCTGAGCTAGGGAGTTTTGAGCAGGCTTCGATGTTTCAGAGTCTTCGGCTGAAGACTTGCAGGAGTACTCTCCTTATTCTGATTCTGATGTGGATGATTCTACTCCTTCTGCTTCTCCTCCTGAGGATTTTTCTTTTTCAGAAACTCTTCATTCCATGAGGGAACATTTTAAGTGGGAAGGTCAGGACTTCTCTGATTCCAGGAAAAGGCTTAGGGAATTTTTGTTTTTACCCCAACATAGGCCTTTGGCTATACCTCCTGTTTTGGATGTAGTGGAAGATGTTTTTGCAGAGGCTTCTCTTAATCCTGATTCTTTGCCTCCTGCTCCTGTTTAACCGGATAGGTATTACAGGGTGCCTGAAGTTCATAAGTATCGTTTTAAGAGTCCGAGGGCAGACCCAGAAACTGTTAGCCAGGGGCCTAAAGGTGTTAAGGCTTCTGTTGTCAAGAATCCGGTTCTTGCAGATAAGGAAGCCAGGGCCTTGGATAGATGGGGAAAGAAAGTTTATACTTCTTCCACTCTAGCTATGAGGGCTTTGAATTGCCAGTTTCACATGTTAAAATACCAAAACTATCTCCTTTCACAGTTGAAGTCTAAGGTTGATGCTCTGGCGGAAGGTATTGATTGTAAAGAGTTACAAGATTTAGTACATGTTTCTGAACAGGTGGGTAAGCATTCTTTGCAATGTGGTTTTGATGCTGTACAGGCCTCGTCTAGGGTGGCTGCCACTGGGTCAGTTCTTCGCAGGCACGCCTGGCTGAGGGATCAAAATTTATCTGACCATGTTAAAACAAGGATTTTAGATGCTCCTTTACAATCTGATGTGTTGTTTGGTTCTCCTGTTGAGGCAGTTTTAAAGAAAATGGAAGACAAGGCTAAGTCTATGCAGACTGTTAAAGATTTTTTGCAGGTTCAGCCTCCAAAGTTTAGTAGAAATTGGCCTGCTAAAGGGTGGACGTATCCTTCTTATGATTCCCAGTCTAGGGGTAGATCTAGACGTGGTAGGGGCAGAGCTCAGGGCTTTCAGGCCTAGAACAGGGAGTTCTCCTGCACAGTCTTCAGGTGAGGGCAGGGGTCAGTCCTTTCGTAAACAGACCCAATGACCTACCTTTTCAGCTGCCAGAGCCTTCTCGCCTGGCAGCACCTTTGGGAGGAAGGTTGGCACTTTTCAAAGAAAATTGGAGTTTAATTACCCAAGACAGATGGGTATTGGATATCATACACCAAGGTTACAGGTTTTATTTCCATACCTTGCCTCCTTTCAGAGGCATGCCAGACGTTCCTCCTCAACAAAGAATAGAGGCTCACAAGCAAATTTCTCTGTTACTTCAACTAGGGGCCATACAGCCGGTCCCTATGCCAGAAGTGGGCCTAGGATTTTATTCTCGCCTGTTCCTAGTACCAAAGAAGGGGAACACGTGGAGACCAATTTTGGATTTATCTATCCTCAACACTTATCTGGACATTCCCAAGTTCAAAATGTTGACGTTACAACAGCTTTTACCTCTGCTGGGCAAAGATCATTGGATGGTAACTTTGGATCTCAAGGAGGCTTACCTTCATGTTCCTATCAGACTAAGTTGCATGAAGTATCTGCGTTTTCGAGCTGGGACTTCTCACTATCAGTTCTCTGCATTGCCCTTTGGCTTATCTACTGCGCCCAGAGTGTTCACGAAAGTTCTGGCTCCAGTGATAGCTTTCTTCAAGCTAAAAGGAATACAGATCTATCCTTATTTGGACGACTGCCTGATTCTGGCTCAAGGAAGGGAAGAGCTTCTTCATCATTTGGAATATGTGATAGCAGTGCTAAGATGCCTAGGGTATTCTGTGAACGAAATAAAGTCCAGTCTAGTACCCTCTCAGGACATGTGCTTTCTGGGTGTAAGACTGAATACAGCATCCCAGATGGCCTTTTTAACCCCGGACAAACAAAAGAGTCTTTCCCTTTACTTCCTTCAACTATCTCATCAGTCCGGGCTGACTGCAAGGACAGTCCTTCAAGCCTTAGGGTTCATGGCATCTTGTATTCTGGTGCTTCCCAATGCCAAACTGCATATGAGGAAGCTGCAATGGTATCTCAAAATGTATGGACACAGCACTGCCAGGATCTGGACACTGTCATTCAAATAATACCTTGCATTCAAAAGGAATTTTTGTGGTGGGCTCAGGAATGTCACCTAAACAAGGGACTCTCTGTGACCCGCCAGAGGCGAGTCACATTCTAACGACAGATGCCTCCGACAAAGCTTGGGGAGCTCATCTAAATGGAAAGTGGATACAAGACAAGTGGCCTGCCAGACTACAACATCTACATATCAACCTGAAGGAGATGTTAGCAGTCCAGTTTGCATTAATAGCTTTCAAGGATTTACTTCTTCCAGGGCAGGTGTTGATTCTAACAGACAACACAACTGTCATGTGGTACATCAACAAGCAAGGGGAACGATTCTTATCCTCTATGCAGGCAAGCAATGATTTTGTGGGAGACTGCTCTCAGTTTACAGCTCAATCTTCAGGCAAGGTTTCTGCCAGGAGCACAGAACTCCTTAGCAGATGTGTTGAGCAGGCAATTATGGATCCCCACGAGTGGAAATTGGATCCTCATGTATTTCAGAAATTGACAGTGTCATGGGGAACTCCAGACATAGATCTGTTCGCTTCTCCACTAAACCATCAGCTGCCAAAGTTTTGCACAAAAAGGTTTCATCCCACAGCTTGGAAAGTGGATGCTATTTCTTTCAATTGGAGCAATCTTCATGTGTATGCCTTTCCACCTCTGCCTCTCCTCCCAAAGGTACTTCTAAAGGTCAGACAGGACAAGCCAAGGAGGATTTTAATAGCTCCAGATTGGCCTCGACAGCATTGGTACCCATTACTGAGAAGTCTGGTACGGAAGCCTCCATGGCCTTTGCCTTCGATTCCACACCTGTTGTCACAGGAGGACAGCCATTTGCTCAATGTCAAACTTCACTCTCTTCACCTAACAGCCTGGCATATTCTGTTTTGAACCATAGAGAGTCTCAACTTCCACAACAAGTTTTGAATGTGATTTTGGAAGCTAGAAGGCCTAGTACAAGGAAAGTGTACGCAGATAAATGGAAGAGATTTTTATTTTGGAGTGCAGCAAAGGATTTTGATGTTTCTGAGCCTAATTTAAGTGTGGCTCTTCAATATCTTACTGAGTTACTGGACAAAGGTTTGTCCTTCTCTTCTATTAAGGTTCATGCTGCAGCAATTTCAGCTCACTATGAATGTGACCCTCCATTGTTTTCTCATCCTTTGTTCAAGCAATTTCTTAGAGGGGCAAAGAATATAAGACCCCCGAAGAGCTCCTACTCCTGCTTGGGATCTCAATTTTGTGTTGGAGAAACTCACTCTACAACCTTTTGAGCCTGCAGCTACTTCTGAGTTGAAATATTTATCATGGAAGACTGCCTTTTGTTGGCCATTACCTCTGCAAGAAGGGTTTCTGAATTACAGGCCCTTATGGCGGTTGAGCCTTTCATGATTTTCCATAAGGATAGGGTATCTTTGTACTAATCCTTCCTTTATGCCTAAGGTGGTTTCTAGTGTGGCTTTAAACCAAACTATTCATTTGCCTACTTTTTATGCAAATCCCCAAAATAAAGGGGAAAAGATTTTGCACACTTTAGATGTACACAGGCAGTTGCGATATTATTTGGACAGAACTAAAGGGTTCAGGCAGTCTCAGCAGTTGTTTGTTTCTTTTGCTTTGAGTTCTCAGGGCAAGCCTGTGTCAAAACAAACTATTTCTAAGTGGATTGGGTTTTGCATTGCTTTCTGTTACTCCCATCATGGCAAGGAGATTCCAGCTGGGGTTAGGCCTCATTCCACTAGGGCTACTGCCACTTCGACAGCCTTTTGAGGAGTGGCAACCAAGGATATTTTGGAGGCAGCTACTTGGAGTTCAGTGCATACTTTCTCTAGGCATTATCACCTGCCACTTTACTCTAAATCCAGGGCTGGTTTTGCCACTGCTGTTTTGCAGGGCATTTTGGCAGCTCCTGCTTCCTTGTAGTTTGGCCATCCTCCCTTACCTCTGCTTTGGGATTCTACCCAAGTGTAAGGACTGCAGCAATGTGAGATGAAGAACATAGTACAGTTTTGTACCTACCATAAATGTAGATGTTCGAAGATCCACATTGCTGCAGTCCAATTTACCCTCCCTCCTTCCCCTCTGTAGTTAGAGGTGGTTGTGTGGGTTGGGTTGTAAATATTGAGTATATTGTATATATTATACATATAATTAGTGCAAGGGTGGTTGGTTGTTTGCTGTTTTTTGGTTTTGACCTTTATTTTTAGGGTCTTCTGACATCTGGGGCAAGAAAAGACTGAGGATATGACGTCGGTCATGCGCATTTGTACCCTGACGTCCTGATGTCAGTCAAATGCGCCTTGACCGACGTCAGCCTTATACTTTGATATTCAGGCCGATCGAGGACAGCGGACTACCCAAGTGTAAGGACTGCAGCAATGTGGATCTTCGAACATCTACATTTATGGTAGGTACAAAACTGTACTTTTGTCCTTCTCCTCTATAAAGGTTCATGCTGCAGCGATTTCTGCTCACTATGACTGTGACCCACCATTATTTTCTCAGCCTTTGTTTAAGCAATTCCTTAGAGGGGCAAAGAATATAAGACCCCCACGTAGAGCTCCTACTCCTGCTTGGGATCTCAATTTTGTGTTGGAGAAACTCACTCTACAACCTTTTGAGCCTGCAGCATCGGCAGAGTTGAAATATTTATCATGGAAGACTGCTTTTTTGTTGGCCATTACCTCTGCGAGAAGGGTTTCTGAATTACAGGCCCTTATGGCAGTTGAGCCTTTCTTAATTTTCCACAAGGATAGGGTGTCTTTGCGTACTAACCCTTCTTTTATGCCTAAAGTGGTTTCTAGTGTGGCTTTAAACCAAACTATTCATTTGCCTACTTTTTATGCAAACCCCCAGAATAAAGGGGAAAGGATTTTGCACACTTTGGATATACACACAGTTGCGATATTATTTGAGCAGAACTAAAGGGTTCAGGCAGTCTCAGCAGTTGTTTGTTTCTTTTGCTTTGGGTTCTCAGGGCAAACCTGTTTCAAAACAAACTATTTCTAAGTGGATTGGTTTTTGTATTGCTTTCTGTTATTCCCATCATGGTAAGGAGATTCCAGCTGGGATTAGGCCTCATTCCACTAGGGCTACTGCCACTTCTACAGCTTTTTAAGGGGTGGCTACTAAAGATATTTTGGAAGCAGCTACTTGGAGTTCAGTGCATACTTTCTCTAAGCATTACCACCTTCCACTTTACTCTAAATCTAGGGCTGGATTTGCCACTGCTATTTTACAGGGCATTTTGGCAGCTCCTAATGCTTTTTAGTTTTGCCATCCTCCCTTACCTCTGCTTTGGGATTCTACCCATATGTAAGGACTGCAGCAATGTGAGATGAAGAACATAGCACAGTTTTGTACCTACCATACATGTAGATGTTCGAAGATCCACATTGCTGCAGTCCAATTTACCCTCCCTCCTTCCCCTCTGTTGTTGAAGGTGGTGGTGTGGTTGTGTTGTACATATTGTAAATATGGTTAGTGCACGGGTGGTTGGTTAGTTTTTGCTGGTTTTTGGCTTTGGCCTTTCTTGTTAGGGCCTTCTGACATCTGGGGCAAGAAAAGACTGAGGAAATGACGTCGGTCATGCGCTTTTGTACCCTGACGTCCTGATGTCAGTTTTAAGTGCCTTGACCGGCGTCAGCCTAATACTTTGGTATTCGGGCCGACCGAGGACAGCGGACTACCCATATGTAAGGACTGCAGCAATGTGGATCTTCGAACATCTACATTTATGGTAGGTACAAAACTGTACTTTTTAATAATTGGCTTAATTTCTGGTGTCGTTCTAAGGGGATCCAGTGTCTGTCTGCCTGGAATGACATGCTTGACAAGCCACGCTGCTTCGCAAGGGACGGCTTGCACCTGTCACCCCTGGGTTTCAGGATATTGGCAAAGGCTCTTGCCACCCCCATAGTGCCTTTTTTAGACAAGGCTCAAATTCTAAACCCACCGCCCTAGAAAAGAGTAATGGAAAAAAACTAAGGGTAATGCTGCTCAATGCCAGAAGTCTAAATCTCAAGATGCACGCCCTCGAAGTCCTCCTCAGTATGGAGAACATCGATGTCTGTGCTGTGACTGAAACCTGATTCAAGGCTCCTGAGAGCACCCCGGCACTATCAGGTTTTACCTCATATCATGCGTTCCGGCCCCAAAACCCGGACCGTACCACAAAAGGAGGGGGTGTATCCATATTCATCAAGGATACCCACACCTCCAGGCTGATGGCAACTCACGAAGCATCAGAGACCATTCAGGTGCAATTAACCATAGGCAAAACTGCTCTACAGTTTGTAGCATGTTACAGGCCACCCTCTCAAACTCAGGAACCCCACACAGCCTTCCTGAAGACACTGGAGAGTATAAATGTCTCTCCAAACACCATCATATTGGGTGACTTCAACTACCCAGACAGACTGGGAACATTACTCAAGCCCCAATACCGTAGCCCAAAGGTTCCTGGAGTTCATAAACTCAAATTCTATGGAACAACTTGTCACCATTCCCACGAGGTAAAAATATACTAGACCTGATCATCACAAACATGGGGACAAAATGCTCCACACCGGAAGTATATCCCTCATTGGTGAGATCAGACCATAAACCAATCTCACTGGAGATCCACATCCCGCCCCCACCCCCAACAAAAAAGACCACAGTGAAGAACTTCTCAAAAGCCAACTTCACACTTCTTAAGACTGGTGTGGTATCCTTCAAGGCCCCTGAGCCATTGGAAACCACAACCCACGCTGCTGAATCCCTTACAAATGCTTTCTACGAGCACCTCCAGGATTGCATGGATCAAGCAATCCCAAATAAAATCAAGACCCTTTCCACCAAAGGCAGGTGCCCGATCTAGTGGACCCCAGCCATAAACAAACTTTACAACAAGAGGAGAAAGCTACTACAAGATAGAGCAAAATCCCTAAAAGGGAAGACATCTCTGATCAATTCTAGTAAAAAAACTACGATCACTCATAAAATCATCCAAGGCCAACTTTGAGAGAAAAATCGCCAAGGACTCAAAAGACAATCATAAGGCCTTCTTTAGCTATGTTAGAAATCTGGGTGGAAACTTCCAGATATGCTCAGAATTAGTCCAAAATGATACAAAAATCACTGAACCCACAGACATTTCAAACATACTGGCAGACAGGTTCAGTGAAAATTTCTCCCCTCCCCCAAAAGGAGAAATATCTATCCCAGCAGAGTGTAGCCTCCCAATCATCTCAAATGCCCAGGTGAGAGCTGCTCTCTCGAAAGCTAAAAACACAGCATCAATGGGACCGGATGGTGTCCCCGGCTGTGTGCTACACAAACTCAATGAGGAACTAAACCCACACATAAGGCTGCTGTTTAATCTTAGCCTTACCACAGGATACGTACCCAAAGAGTGGCGTACGGCAACTGTGGTCCCACTCCACAAAGACTGTGCTTCTACGGACCCTGGTAATTACCGCCCCATAAGCTTAACAAGCCTGGTCTGCAAAGCTATGGAGAGGATCATAATGGAACTCATAAATAAAGACATAGGGGACCTACAGACATTGGATCCTACCCAATTCGGCTTTGTCAAGGGCAGATCATGCCTCTTGAACTTGGTCAACTTTTTTGAAACCGTCACCAAGGCCATTGATGAGGGTAAGGCAGTTCACACAGCCTACCTTGACCTTGCAAAAGCTTTCGACACAATACCCCACTCGGGTATCATAGAAAAGCTCACCAGCTTAAATGTAAACCCATATGTCACAAGATGGGTTGCAAACTGGCTCAAGGACAGAACCCACAGGGTTGGAGTTGCTGGTGCCATGTCAGACTCCAAGCCGGTCACAAGCGGTGTCCCACAGGGCTCAGTCCTGGACCCCCTCTTGTTTGGCATCTACTTTTCAGAAGTGCAGGCAAACATAGGAGGATTGTGGCTGACAAAGTTTGCAGATGACTGCAAACTGGGCGCCATAGTTGAAAATCCATCAGACACAAATATCCTTCAGAGAGGTCTCATAGAAACGGATAACTGGTGCCAGAGCCATGGCCTTAAGCTAAACGCCAAAAAATGTATAGTCATACCCTTTGGTAAAAACAAGGTAACCCCAAGTTACCACATAGGTGGCAATCCATTAAGCACAGAAGAGGTTATCAGGGACCTGGGGACCCAAGTTGACAGTAACCTTTCTTTTGACACTCACATTGCCAAAGTGGTTAGGAGGACCTTCTACATTGCCCACCTGATTATGAAGGGATTTACATCCAGATCAAGGGAGGTCATTGTTCCCCTGTACTCTTCACTTATCAGACCAATGATTGAGTACAATGCCCCATTCGGAATGTATCTTACCCGACACCTGCAGCAATTGGAAAGACCCCAAAAGTTCCTCACCAAAAGGATAAAGGGTCTCAAAAATATGCCATATGCTGCCCGACTGAAGAAACTTCAGCTCTATTCAGTCGCATACCGTCTGCTCAGAGGTGACCTGTGCCTGACATACAAGGCCATATCCAACCCGGAATTAATGGACATGCTCCACCTCAAGAAATCCAAATCCACCAGAGCAAGAGACTTAAACCTCAACACGGATATACATAGGACGTGCTGGAGGGACAGATTCATCACCCAGAGACTCCCTATGCTGTGGAACAGAATCCCGGTCCATGTGAGACAGAGCACCTCGCTGGCTCTGTTCAAGAGGAATCTTGACCAGTGGATGGGAGATCGTAGGTTTACCCCAGGGATCATCTCTGTATCACTGCTGGACAGAGGCACGGCAAACTAATGGGTATAGTATTCTTCAACCTAAGGGGTGGTGAAAGCCACACAACTCTGGCTAGGCTTATAAATGCCCTAGGGCAGATAGCCTAGTATGAACCTATGAACCTATAAGAGTTGGACTTTTCCTTACCCTAGTAAACAGTCGTACTAGGCCTAGGGGTTACAGGTCAGGGGACCGACTTCCACTCCTCAAAAGGCTAAACACTGGCAGACTTCTTCAGAATCAGGGAATTCTAAGCAAACTTCCTAAAGCAAGCATTCCCAGTGACTCCGGCCTTCCCCTGCCTGCCTCTGCGGGCCCAGGGTTTCCTTTGGGGGGGGGAAGGTTAGCCATTTTTGCAAATGTCTGATTCACCATCACAGACGACAAATAGGTGCTCAAAATAGTATCCCAAGGCTACAAGTTCTCCTTTCACACCTTCCCTCTCCACTAAGGATACCCAGATATACCCCCAACTCAAAGGGCAGAAGCAGTAAAGCAAGTTTCTTCTTTACTAAACCTGGGAGCAATAGAGCCAGTTCCTGCACTACATACAAGCCAGGGTTTCTACTCAAGACTTTTCCTGGTCCCCATAAAAGCAGGCACCTGGCACCCTATTCTGGATTTGTCCATTCTAAACACATTTCTGGTGATTCCAAAATGCTCACTCTTTAGCAGTTGCTACCAATGCTGACCAAGGATTTCTGGCTGGTGACTTTGGATCTCAAAGAAGCTTATCTGCACAACACAATAAGGGAAAGCTGCATGCAGTTCCTTCACTTCGGGGCGTGGAACAGGTACTTCCAATTGTCTGCACTTGCCATTTGGCTTATCTACTGCTCCCAGAATTTTTACCAAATGCTTGGCTCCAGTCATTGCCTTTTGCAGGCAAAGAAACATTCAGATGTACACTTGGACGATTGTCTTATTCAGGCAAACTCTCCAGAGCAACTTCTAAAGGATTTGGACATTGTATAGAACCTTCTCACCTCTTTGGGCTACACCATCAATGAAGAGAAGTCAAAATTGGTACCCACCAGGGAGATTGCATTCCTGGTAGCGAGCCTGAACACAGCCGCCCAGATGGTATTCCTCCCTCAAGAGAAGCAAATGGATCATGACCCAGCTCTCTACAAGGCAATTCCTGCAAGCTCAGGGGAGCTAGCAATTTAAAGCCTCCCAGAAAGACACCTACTCCTGCTTGGGACCTCAATTTTGTACGTGAGAAACTTACTCTTCCTTCTTTTGAACCAGCTGCCTCAGCAGACTTGAAGTTTCTCTCCTGGAAAACGGTTTCTTTTGGCTATTCAGCTAGAAGAGTTTCTTAGCTGTAGGCCTTAATAGCAGTAGAGCCTTTTATCATCTTCCATGTGGATCGAGTTTCTCTTGGAACTAATCCCTCCTTTACGCCTAAGGTTGTTTCTAACCTGACTCTTAACCAGTCTATCCACCTACCTAGCTTCTTTCCTAATCCTCAGAATAAAGGGGAAAGGTTATTGCATTCCCTGGATGTGCATAGACAGCTTAGATTTTACCTGGACAGGACTAAATCTTTTTGAAAGTCTGATCAGTTGTTGGTCAGTTTTGCTCCTGAAGCTCAAGGCAAAGCTATTTCTAAACAAACCATTTCTAAGTGGATTGCTCATTGTATTCATTTTTGTTACTTGCAGCATGGCAAAGTTCCTCCTCAGAGTATTAGGACCCATTCTACTAGGGCAGCCTCTACCTCAGCAGCTTTAAGAGGTGTACCTACTAGGAGCATACTGGAAGCAGCTACATGGACTTCTGTCCACACTTTCACTAAACATTACAATTTACCCTTGTTTTCTAAGTCCAGGGCTGGTTTTGCCACTGCAGTGTTGCAGGGCATCCTTGCCAATCCTTAAACAGTGGGTTTTCCTCCTCCCCTTTTATTTTTTCCTGGGCTTTGAGAATCAACCCATTTTGCAAGGACTGCAACAGTGAAACACGAACTTAGTACAGATTTTCTTTGTGTTTCACTGTTGCAGTCATCACCTTTGGGTTTATCTACTTGCAGCAGCCCTCAGTCAGCCTGATTAACAAAGTCTTGGGTCCTGCATCGGTTGCTGTCCCTTCTTCTATGATGTCAGGTCATCAGGGGTATAAAACATGTAGCCGACGCAATTACATCAGTCTTTCTTGCCGTGTGGTGCCCGAAGCAGTTCGCAAGTGCCAGTCGGCCGACTCCTGAAATTTTCGTTTTCGAGTTTCAGAACCGAAGTCTTCCACTAAAGCCAAGTACCCCGTTGGGGAAACTTTTTCTTGCTCCTTACCGATGTCAGTAAAAGTTAATTGCATTACTTGTGGAAAGCAAATACCTCAAAGATTTTCATTCGTACTATATTCCTTGCCTAGGCCCTGACCACGACGTATCATGCTGTCAGTTTTGTGTTTTATTTAATCAACTCACTATCCGTCTGTATATTTTCACCTCTAAATATTTCGGTTCTCTGTTTAATTATCCAGTAATGTCGTCTGTTAGCCATCTGACTACCGGGATTCTGAAAAAACACAAGGATAAAGACAGACAGGCCACCGAGGTCCAAAACTGCTGACAACGCTTCTAAGCCAGTCTCCAGTTTGCTGGTACTCGGTGAGGTGCTTTCACAGCCCCTGATACCTGCTACTTCTGATTCGCAGGCCCCTACCAAGACCCATTCGGAGTCCGGTATGCCGCAAGATGCTTCAGCTATGGAACCTGCGGATGACTACCTTGCATGGGTCCGGAGCCACTAAACAACTTCTGAGGGTGTATTCAGGCCTACGGACTTGCATATTACACTGACACTTCCTTCATCTTTAAGGCCTAAATCTCGAACCATGCCTAAAAAACCGACGCCCAGGCCGCATGCTCAGGCCTCTATGCCTAAAAAAATAAGAATGGCTGAAGATCTTATAACTCTAATCAGGGGAAGCCAGCCTCTCTCTTCTAAGAGACCTAGGACTGAAGTTTATTAATCTTCTGACCAGGATTCTGATTTTTCTGATTCTTCTGATCTGGATTTGCCCTTATCTACTTATGAGGATTCTGATGCAGAGGACTCTCTTCCCTCCTCTTCCCCTCCAGAGGATTTTTCTTTTGGTGAAACCTTACATACTCTAAGGGAGCATTTCCACTGGGAAAGCCAGGATTTTTCTGATTCAAAAAAGATGCTTAGGGATTTCTTACTCCTGCCTCAGCATAGGCCTTTAGCTATTCTTCTTGTACTAGACATTATTGATGCTTTTTCGGAATCTAGTTTTGCCTGCTGATTCTTTGCCTCCTGCTCAGAGAAAACCTGACGTATATTACAGGGTTCCCGACTCACACAAGTTCCTTTTTAAAAATTCTATTGGGGATCCAGAGACTATTTCACAGGGACCCAAGGGCATTAAGGCTTCTACTGCTAAAAATCTTACCCCTTCTGATAGAGACTCCAGGGCGCTGGATAGATGGGGTAAGAAGGTTTACACTTCTGCAACCTTGGCCATTAGGGCTTTAAACTGCCAGTTTCATATGTTAAAGTATCAACAACATATTATTGGATTGCTTAAACAGAAAATGATGATTCCTGACTGTGCGGAAAATAAAGAATTACAGGATTTAATGCATTCTGCTGAACAGGTTAGAAAGCATACTTTGCAATGTGGATATGATTCTTTAGAGGCCTCTTGCAGGACTGCTGTTACAGGTTCCGTGCTCGGATCATGTTAAAGCTAAATTGTTGGTTGCTCCCTTAAATCAGGACCGCCTGTTTGGCAACAAGGCTGAGGAAGTTCTTAAAAAGATGGAAGATAAAACTAAATATGTGCAAACTGTTAAGATTTCTTACAAGTTCAGCTTCCTAGATTTAGTAGGCACTGGGCCTCTAAGAATTGGTCCTTTCCAGCCTCTTCAAGGTCTTCTCAAGCCAAACCCAGACATAGCAGAAACCCCAGGTTTCAGTCCCAGGGGACACAAAAGACTAAGCATTGGGGAGCTTCTGCACCCAAATCAGGGAGTAGTAAGACTCCCCACCCACCCCATGGAAAACAATCTCAATGACTTGCTTCTTAAATTTCCATGCACTTCCCAACTGAATGCTCCTTTAGGTGGAAAGATTTGTCTGCAGGCCAGAAACTGGGAACTCATTACCCAGGACAAATGGGTTTTAAATATACTGTCCCAAGGATACAGATTTCATGTCCACACCTTACCAACACCAAGCGGGTGGCCAGATGTACCGCCAAATCAGTGGGCATCGGCCCCTCTCTCTTAAGCATGGGGGTTATTCAGTTGGTGCCAGAAGAGGAAAAGGGACAAGGGTTCTATTCGAGACTTTTCCTGGTACCCAGAAAAGGCAATACATGGCATCCTGTCCTGGACCTTTCTACTCTAAATACCTTTCTGGTGATTCTGAAATTCAAGATGCTGACTCTTCACAAGCTGCTTCCTATGCTAGGCAAAGATGCATGGTTGGCAACACTAGATTTAAAAGAAGCATACCTGCACATCCCTATCGGGGAGTCTTGCAGAAGATACCTACGCTTCAAAGCAGGCTGCATGCACTTTCAGTTCTCTGCACTGCCCTTTGGCTTATCTACTGTGCCCAGGGTATTCACAAAGTCCCTAGCTCCAGTCATTGCATTCTGCAGGCAAAGAAATATTCAAATGTACCCATATCTGGGCGATTGTCTAATTCAGACAGAAAGCCAGGACATATTTTTGAATCTGGCCTTTGTTCAAAAGGTACTGACTTGTCTGGGGTACACCATAAGCAAAAAGAAGTCACACCTGGTACCCTGTCAACAAATTCTATTCCTGGGAGCAAGCTGGAATACAACTTCCCAGATGGCTTTCCATATGCCAGAGAAACAAATTAATTTGACAACCTAATTCAAACTAGTGGCCACAAAAACCCAGTCATCTGCAAGGCAAGTACTGCAAGCCTTGGGGTTCATGGCCTCCAGCATTCTTCTAATTCCATATGCAAGGCTGCATATGAGGAAAGTTCATGGCCTCCAGCATTCTTCTAATTCCATATGCAAGGCTGCATATGAGGAAACTGCAGTGGTATCTCAAATGTCTATGGTGTAAAAATTCACAGGATCTAGAGGCAATGATTCTTATCATACCTTACCTACGCCTAGAGTTCCTTTGGTGGGCAGAGGCCTGCCACCAAAACAGGGGACTACCATTCACACTACCCCCTGCCACCCAAACCTTAATAGACGCATCAGACTATGCATGGGAGCCCACCTGGCAGGGAAATGCATTCAGGGCAAATGGAACCCAAGTCAAATGCAGCTGCATATCAATCAAAAAAAATGTTGGCTGTACAGAATGCTCTGACAGCCCTCCAGGACCACATTCTTCCAGGACAATTAATGATAAAGACTGACAACACCACGGTTATGTGGTACATAAACAAGCAGGGGGGGTACACATCCCTACCCCCTCTGCAGACTAGCCATGGCATTATAGAACACGGCCTTGAGCTACAAAGTGCACCTACAAGATCAATTCCTGCCAGGAAAATTGAATACACTGGCAGAAGGACTAAGCAGAAATCTCATGGACCCACACGAGTGGAAACTGGAACCACAGATTTTCAACATGTTGACAAGCAGATGAGGGAGCCCAGACATTGATCTATTTGCCTCCCCCCAGAACTACCAGTTGGACAAATTTTGCACAAAGACTCCCCACAAAAAAGCCTGGAAAGTGGATGCTCTGTCCTTAGCTGGAAAAAACTATCAATCTATGCCTTTCCCCCTCTGCCTTTGCTTTCCAAAGTTCTGCTAAAAGTCAAACGGGACAAACCAAGAATGATTTTGATTGCTCCAGACTGGCCATGCCAACACTGGTACCCACTCCTGCGCAGTGTGTCACAAATAACTCCATGGCACCTGCCTCAGACACCTTCCTTGCTGTCTCAGCAGGAGAACCAAATTCTGCACCCTCAGCTCCCAACTTTGAACCTTGCAGCTTGGCTAATCACTTAAATTCATCCTTAGCATCCCTCAGAAAACCTGTGATGGATGTCATCTTGGAGGCGAGAGACCTAGTACAAGAAAATCTTATGCTGACAAATGGAAAATATTCTGTGCCTGGAGACAATCTTTAGGGATGAGCACAGCAGCGCCCAATTTACCTCAGATTTTGCAATACTTAACTGAGATGCTTCACAAGGGTCAGTCTTTTTCCTCTATTAAAATCCACGCTTCAGCTGTTTCAGCTCACTACAACACAGAACCACCCCTCTTCTCTCATCCCCTGCTCAAGCAGCATCTCAGATCTCAGAAGGGCAAAGAACTTGAGACCACCCAAGAGAGCTCCTACCCCTGCCTGGGACCTTAACTTTATTTTGGAGAAGCTCACTCTACCTCCTTTCGAGCCAGCTGCTACTGCAGACTTAAAATTTCTTTCTTGGAAAACAGCCTTCCTTTTAGCGATCACTTCAGCTAGAAGGATATCTGAATTACAGGCCCTTATGGCAGTGGAGCCCTTCATCATCTTTCATGCGGACAGGGTATCTTTAAGGACCAGTCCATTCATTTCCCAACCTTCTATCCCAATCCACAGAACAAAGGGGAACAAATTCTGCATTCCTTGGACGTGCACAGACAGCTTAGATTCTACTTGGACAGAACTAAATTTCGAAGAAAATCTGAACAATTGCTAGTAGCATTTGCTGCTGGGGCAGAGGGGAAGGCTATTTCAAAACAAGCAATTTCTAAATGGATAAGCCATTGCATTCATTTCTGCTATAAGCACCATGGAAAACCTGTCCCCCAGGGAATCAGATCTCATTCCACCAGGGCTGCATCTACTTTTGCAGCCTTTCTCAGAGGTGTTCCTACCAGGGATATTCTAGAAGCTGCTACCTGGAGTTCAGTTTGTACTTTCACCAAGTATTATTTACCAATTTTCTCTAAATCCAGAGCTGGCTTTGCCACTGCTGTCTTGCAGGGCCTTTATAGCCGGTCCTAATGTTGTATAATTTCCTCCTCCCAACCATAGCTTTGGGAATCTACCCAAATGTAATGACTGCAACAGTGAAACGCAAAGAACATAGTACAGTTGTGTACACTTACAATAAATGTAGATGTTTGAGTGTATTCACTGTTGCAGTCCTGGATGTTCGTGTTACCCTGCTGCAGTCATCACACTTGGGGATATCCTGTCGTCAGGCGGTCCCGCAGTCAGCCGGAATTCCAAAGTCTTGGTCCGGCATCGGTTGCTGTCGCTTCTTCCCTGACGTCAGTGCGCCAGGGGTATATATAATGCATCCGACGCCATTTTCTTCAGTCTTTCTTGCCGCGCGGTGCCCGAAGCAGAAGCAGTTCGCAAGTGCCGGTCAGCCGACTCCTGAGATTTTCAAAGTCGAATTTCAGATCCGAAGTCTTAATAAAGCTAAGTACCCCGTTGGGGAAACTTTTCTTGCCTCAGACCGTTGTCAGAAAAAGTTAACAATTGTATTTCTTGTGGAAAGCAAATACCTCATAAGGATTTTCATTTTTACTGCATACCTTGCCTAGGCCCAGACCATGTCATCACTGGTTGTTGTTTTTGTGCTAGGTTTAATAAGCGTACTATAAAAAGACGCTTTGATTTCGCACGACACTACGGTAGAAAATTTAACTACACAATGCCGTCGGAGCAACCGACTAACGGCGTGCACAAAAATCGCAAGGATAAGGACAGGTAGCCTAGACCCAAGTCTCCGGTTCACCGGTCTTCAGTGAGGCACAGACGCAGCCCCTGACTACTGCAGATTTGGAACCAGAGACCACTTTGGAGCCTTTGGCGGAGAGTGCTAGGCCGACGCAGCCATTTTGTTTAGCCCCTACCAACGACACTGCAGAAAGAGATGTCGGTGCTGCAGAAACACCTTCGGTTTCTGAAGGCGTCTTCAGACCGACGACGCTCACCATAAAAACGTATCCTAAGCTTAAGACTCCTATTAAACCTAAAAAGACTGCACTTCAGTCTCCAGTTCAAGGCCCCATGCCTAAGAAACAGATGCTTAAAATGGCTGAAGATTTGATCTCTCTAATCAGGGTTTCCCAACCCCCACCCGACAAAAGGCCTAGACAAGAGAAAGATTATGCCTCCTCTGAACAAGTATCTATTTCCTCAGGCTCCTCTGAGGACCAAGATTACTCCTTCTCCCCTTATGAAGATTCTGATGCTGAGCATTCTATTCCCTCAGCTTCTCCTCCTGAAGACTATTCCTTTGGGGAAACTTTACACACTGAGGGAACATTTTCACTGGGAAGGTCAGGACTACTCTGACTCAAAGAAAAGGCTCTGAGTTTCTTTTACTCCCCCAGCACAGACCTCTTGCCATCCCCCCAGTTATAGACATTGTGGCTGATGTTTACCTAGAATCTAGTTTGAACCCAGATTCTCTGCCTCCTGCTCCAGCCAAGCCAGACAGATACTATAGAGTGCCTGATTCCCACAAATTCCTTTATAAAAGCCCTGTTGCTTAAAAGCCCTGTTGCTGATCCAGAGACCAGGGTCCAAAAGGGGCTAAGGCTTCTATGGCAAAAAATCCTGTACCCTCTAAAAGGGACTCCAGAGCACTCGACAGGTGGGGGAAAAAAGTTTACACCTCAGCCACTCGAGCTATGAGAGCACTAAATTGCCAATTTCACATGCTAAAATATCAGCAATTTCTAATGTCTCAGTTAAAACAAAAAAATAGCACACTCCTTCAACAGTCTGAATTGAAAGAAATGCAGGATCTGTTGCATGCAACTGAACAGATGGGCAAACATACTTTACAATGTGGGTTTGATTCTTTGGAGGCTTCCTGCAGAGCAGCTGTCACTGGGTCTGTTACACGTAGGCATGCTTGGTTAAAGGAACAAACTCTGCCTGATCATGTTAAAGCAAAGCTTCTAGATGCTCCCTTACAGCAGGATGTTCTATTTGGAGTTAAAGCAGAAGTCGTTGTAAAGAAAATGGAGGATAAGGCAAAGTCTATGCAGACAGTCAAAGATTTTCTACAGGTACAGCCCCCTCGCTTCAGCAGAAATTGGCCAGCAAAAAATTGGTCCTTTCCAGCTACTGACAGACCACAGAGGGTAAATACAGACTTCCAAGAGGCAGAGGACAACCACAAGCCCAATACAAACCTCGACAATGGGGCACTGCAACACAGAAGGGAGAAGACCGGTCCCAAACTACCAGAACGCAAACTCAATGACTTACACCTCATCTGGCCAAGCAACACTCTCTTGACAGCTCCCTTGGGAGGAAAACTCACACTTTTTTCAGACAACTGGCACATTGTCACAAAGGACAAATGGGTCCTAGACATAATTTTACGAGGATACAGATTCCACTTTCACACCTTACCAATGAAAAGAGGAATGCCAAACCTGCCACAAAATCTTTGGGCAGAGGCACAAAGACAAATTACAGCTCTCATGGACATGAGCCATTCAACTGGTACCTGCTTGAGATCAAGGCCAAGGATTTTACTACTCTTTCTAGTGCCCAGAAAGGACAATGCCTGGAGACCAATTCTGGACCTTTCAATTCTAAACACCTTCTTACAAGTACCCAAATTCAAGATGTTAACACTACAGCAGCTTCTTCCCATGTTGGGCAAGAAAGCATGGCTAGTAACGTTGGACCTCAAGGAGGCATATCTGCATGTCCCTGTCAGACAAAGTTGCAGAAGATGCCTCCATTTCATTGCAGGTTCAACCCATTACCAATTCTCTGCACTGCCCTTTGGCTTATCTACTGCGCCCAGGGTCTTCACAAAATGCCTGGCACCAGTAATTGCATACTGCAGACAGAGGAATTCAAATATACCCATACCTGGATGACTGCCTCATTCAAGCAGAAAGCAAGGACATCCTCTTACAACATCTGGATTTTGTAAAACATCTTCTAAGTTGCCTGGGGTACACAGTAAATGAAAATAAATCAAAACTAGTACCCTCACAAAATATGACATTCCTGGGTGCCAGCTTGAATACAATGGCCCAGAAGGCTTATCTGACGCCAGACAAACTACAACTGACTCAATATTTCAAAACAATGGCAACAAAGACCCAACTCCCTGCAAGAAAAATTCTGCAGGCCTTGGGCTTCATGGCATCTTGCATACTACTAATACCATTTGCAAAGCTGCATATGAGGAAATTACAGTGGTACCTAAAAAGCGTATGGTCTCAACACAGCAACAGCTTGGACACAATGATATCTCTCATTCCCTGCCTACAACAGGAGTTTCTAGGGTGGTTTCAGGCATGTCACCTCAACAAGGGTCAGCCTTTCACCTTGCCCCCAGCCAGGCAAACTATGACAACAGATGCATCGGACTACGCCTGGGGGGCACACATGGCAGGACAGTGCGTTCAAGGCGTATGGACTGCGGATCAAAGGAATCTGCACATCAGTCAAAAAGAGATGCTAGCTGTACAGAATGCTCTGACAGCTTTCAAGAGCCTATTACATCCAGGACAACTTACAATAAGGACAGACAACACCACAGTAATGTAGTACATAAACAAAGAAGGGGGTACACACTCCTACTCTGTATGCAGGCAAACAATGACCTTGTGGAACACAGCACTGGCTTACCAAGTTCAGTTACAAGCTCAATTCCTGCCAGGAAAAAAGAACACATTGGCAGACTACCTCAGCAGAAACATCATGGATCCCCACGAGTGGAAACTGGATCCACAAGTATTTGCAATGATAACTCAAAAATGGGGCCTTCCAGACATAGACCTGTTTGCCAGCCCCCAAAACTATCAGCTAAAAAAAACATTTTTGTACAAGGACACTTCACCATCAAGCTTGGAAAGTGGACGCACTCTCATTCAGTTGGAAAAACCTGACAGTATATGCCTTCCCTCCATTGCCTGTCCTCACAAAGGTGCTTTTGAAAGTCAGAAAGGACAGACCACGACTGATGCTCATAGCCCCAGACTGGCCATGCCAGCACTGGTACCCACTATTAAGGAATATGACCCAGGGCCCACCTTGGATTTTACCAAAAATTGCCCATTTGCTCACACAGCAAAACAATCAGATTCTACACAGCCAGCTCAAAACCTTAAACCTGGCTGCATGGCAAATCACCTAAGCATCCAGCCAGCTCCTCTTTCCAAAGCAGTTATGGATGTTATTCTGGAAGCTAGAAGGCCCAGCACCAGGAAGGCCTACTCGGACAAATGGAAAAGGTTTTGCACCTGGAACCAAGCTAAAGGCCAAAACACACTTCAGCCTCACATGCCTCAGATTCTACAGTATTTAACTGAGATATTGCACAAAGGACTTTCTTTTTCTTCCATTAAAATCCACGCATCAGCTGTTTCAGCCCACTACAACACGGATCCACCCTTATTTTCACATCCACTTCTTCTAAGGCAGTTCCTCAGAGGGGCAAAAAACATTAGGCCCCCCAGGAGAGCACCTACACCAACATGGGACCTCAATTTTGTTTTGTAAAAACTTACGCTACCTCCCTTTGAACCAGCTTTCTCTGCAGATCTACAGTTTATATCATGGAAGACTGCCATGCTGCTAGCAATAACTTCAGCTAGAGTCTCAGAGCTGCAGGCACTAATGGCAGTGGAACCTTTCCTCATTTTCCATCAAGACAGAGTTTCTCTACGAACTAATCCTTCCTTCATGCCTAAGGTGGTTTCCAGTGTGGCTTTAAAGCAAATCATCCACTTACCCACCTTCTTCCCAAATCCACAGAACAAAGGAGAAAGACTCCTGCATTCCTTGGACATTCGCAGGCAACTTCGTTACTACTTGGATAAAATTAAGGTTTTCAGAAAATCTGACCAGCTCTTTGTATCCTATGCTACAGCTTCACAAGGGAGGGCTATATCAAAACAAACCATTTTCAAATGGATAGAACATTGCATTCGTTTTTGCTATACCCACCACGGAAAACCAGTTCCTGCTACCATTAGGCCCCACTCTACCAGGGCAACAGCTACATCTACAGCCTTCCTCAGGGGGGTTCCAACCAAGGAGATTTTTGAAGCTGCAACTTGGAGTTCAGTACACACCTTTACCAAACACCATCACTTACCACTTTACTCCAAGACTAGAGCTGGCTTTGCCACTGCAGTTCAGCAGGGCCTTCTAGCCTCCTCTAACCCTCTGACTCCTCCACCCATCCTTAGCTTTGGGATTCTACCCAAGTGCGATGACTGCAGCAGGGTAACACAGTGAACATAGTACAGTTTTGTACCTACCATAAATGTAGATGTTCGAGTGTACACCCTGCTGCAGTCCAGGTTACCCTCCCTCCATCCCCTCTGATCTAACTGGCTAAATCTCTACAATACCTTCCTGATGTATTTGCTTATAGCTGGAGGGTTTTTGTGTTTGTGCTAAAATTTCTTAAATTGGTACTAATTACTGACCACCTTTTTGGGGGCACCTGACATCTGGGGCAAGAAAAACTGAAGAAAATGGTGTCTGATGCATTATATATATATACCCCTGGCGCACTGACGTCAGGGAAGAAGCGACAGCAACCGACGCCTGACCAAGACTTTGGAATTCCTGCCGACTGCGGGGACTGCCTAATGACAGGATAACCCAAAGTGTGATGACTGCAGCAGGGTGTACACTCTAACATCTACATTTATGGTAGTTACAAAACTGTACTTTACCCTCCCTCCAGCCCCCTGTTTTCCTCTGACTATACCTCTACTTTCTTTTACTATGCTTAAAAAGCCTTTTTGGTGTATTTGCTTTTGGTTGGAGCTATATTTTTGTGCGTTTAATTTTATTTGCTCACCATTTGGGGGACACCTGACATCTGGGGCAAGAAAAACTGATGTAATGGCATCGGCTGCATGTTTTATACTCCTGACATCGTGGAAGAAGGGACAGCAACCGACACAGGACCCAAAACATTGTTAATCAGGCCGACTGAGGGCAACCTGCCTGCAGATTACCCAAATGTAATGTCTGCAATAGTGAATACACTTGAACATCTACATTTATGGTAAGTGTACACAACTGTACTTTCTGTACTTAGAAGGCATGCTTGGCTTAAGGAACAGACCTTGCCAGACCATGTCCAATCAAAACTATTGGACGCACCATTGTACAAAGACAATTTTTTTGGCTCCAAGGCAGATGAGGTCTTAAAGATGCAAGAAAAAGCTAAGTCTATGCAGACAGTTAGTCTTCTACAAGTCCAGCCTCCGAGGTTCAGTAGGCATTGCCCCTCCAAGCACTGGTCCTTTCCGGCCCCCTCCAGGCCAGCTCAGAAGACCTAGGGGAAGCAGACCCCCCAGACAGCAGTCCCAGGGAATGCAGAGATCTAAGCAATGGAGTTCGTCCTCTTCAAAAACAGGGGGTGCTAAGCCCCACCCCCCTTATGGAAAGAACTCACAATGACTTTACACCTCCACCCGTTACTTCTGCCCACCTGCTTGTGCCCCTAGGAGGAAAACTCTCCTCCCATGCAAAAAAACTGGGCCTCTATTACCAACGACCAATGGGTCCTCAACAGTGTCCCAGGGATACAAATTTTATTTCCACACTCTGCCAACCCCAATAGGGTTCCCAGAGGACAGAAACAAGTAGATTCCCTGCTCTCTGAGGGCAATACAACCTGTTCCTGCAGACCAGATAAGCCAAGGTTTCTATTCCAGGCTTTTCCTGGTACCCAGAAAAGAGGGTACCTGGTGCCCAATCCGCAATCTGTCAATTCTAAACACCTTCCTGGTGATACCAAAATTCAAAATGCTTACCCTCCAGCAGCTTCTTCCTGCTTTCCAAAGATGCTTGGTTAGCCACCCTAGACCTAAAAGAGGCCTACCTACACATCCCAGTCAGGGAATTTTGCAGGAAATATCTATGTTTCAGGGCAGGATTTATGCACTTTCAGTTCTCTGCGCTTCCCTTTGGCTTATCCACTGCTCCCAGAGTTTTCACAAAATGCCTGGCTCCAGCCATTGCTTTTTGCAGACAAAAATATTCAAATTTACCCCTACTTAGACGACTGCCTGATTCAGGCAGACAGGAAAAGCTGTTACACCACCTGACCTATGTAAAGGACCTACTGACCTCCCTGGGTATATTATAAATGAAAAGAAATCCAAACTAGTCCCCACTCAAATTGTATTCCTGGGAGCAAGCCTGGACATAGCATCCCAGGGTCATTCCTTACTCCAAAAAACAAGCCTACCCTGCCAGGCTGCTTCTCTCTACTAGCCACCAGAACCCAGTTATCCGCAAGGAAAATCCTGCACGCTCTAGGGTTCATGGCCTCCTGCATTCTATTCATTCCATGTGCCAGACTGCATATGAGGAAACTACAATGGTACCTAAAAAGCCTTGTGTGTCAACACACTCAGGACCTGGAAACTATCCTACCTATGATACCCTGTGTAAGGAAAGATTTTCTTTGGTGGGCAGCAGCATGCAACCACAAAGGTCTTCCCTTCTCACAACCCTACGCTGCCCAGACCCTAACCACAGACGCATCAGATTATGCCTGGGTTGCACACCTGGACGGCAGGTACATTCAGGGCCAGTGGAGCCCCAAATACATCTGCACATCAACCAAAAAGAGCTGCTAGCTGTTCAATACGCTCAGCTTTCAGACCCCTACTGCCCCCACGGCCTCTACTGATTAAAACAGACAACACCACAGTGATGTGGTATAGCAACAAGCAGAAAGGAACTCTCACACTGCTTCAGCCATGCAAATTCACCTGCAAGCACAATTCCTGCCACGCTCCCAAAACTCTCTGGCAGAAAACTTAAGCAGAAAAATGCTAGACCCGCATTGAGTGGCAACTAGACCACAGAACCTTCAACCTTGTAACCCAGAAATAAGGCACCCCGAAGGTGGACCTCTTTGCCTCCCACAACAATTGCCAGCTCAGCAAATTCTGCACCAGGGAACCTCGCAGCAAAGCCTAGAAAGTGGATGCTCTATCCTTCCAATTGGTAAATCTCTTTATCTATGCATTTCCCCCTCTACCACTAATTTCAAGGGTACTGCTCAAAATAAGGGAGGAAAAATCAAGGGCAATCTTGATTGCCCCAGACTGACCACACCAGCACTGGTTACCCACTGCTGCACAGCCTGTCACCCTATCCACCATGGCATCTACCTCAGATCCCAACACTCCTGACCCAGACGAATGGAGGATGCATGCATTCACAATTGCAGACCCTGAACCTGGCAGCCTGGCTTATTCTCTGACCTCTCCTCCAGCTGCCAGCCGAAGCAAAACAAGTCCTGGATGTAATACATGTGGCCAGATGCCTCAGCACTAGAAAATCCTATGCTGACAAGTGGAAAAGGTGTTGCACCTGGATCCAGGCTAAAGGAGCTGGAACAGCACAGCCCTCCCTACCTCTCATCCTGGATTACCTAGCAGACCTACTACACAGGGCCTATCTTTCTCTTCTATTAAAATTCATGCCCCTGCCATCTCTGCTCATTACAGCACAGATCCACCTCTCTTCTCTCATCGTCTCATCAAATAGTTCCTAAGAGGGGCTAGCAATTTAGGGCCAGCCAGAAGAGCTCGTACCCCAGCTTGTGTTGGAAAAGCTCACACTTACCCCCCTTTGAGCATGCAGCTTCAGCAGAGTTAATCTTCCATTCTTGTAAAACAGCCTTGCGTCTGGCCATCACTTCAGCTAGAAGAGTTTGAGCTACAGGCACTCATGGCTGTAGAGCCTTTCATCATGTTCCATGCTGACAGGGTCCATGCTGACAGGGTCTCCCTCAGGACTAACCCAACTTTCATGCCTAAAGTGGTGTCCAGTGTGGCTCTCAGCCAATCAGTTCATTTGTCCACCTTTTTCCCCTCACTCACAAAACAAGGGGGAAAGAATTCTGCATTTTCTAGATGTGCACAGACAGCTCAGATTCTACCTGGATAGGACTAAATCTTTTAGGAAAATTGACCAATTGCTAGTCATCTTTGCAGTAGGGGCAGAGGGCAAGGCCATATCCAAACAAACTATCTCCAAATGGATATCACACTGCATCCATTTCTGCCACAAACACCACGGGAAACTGCCATTTATGGCGGTCAGGATGCATTCCACCAGGGCAACCTCCACCTCTGTAGCTTTTCCTCAGAGGGGTACCTACCAGGGACATCCTGGAGGCTGCAACATGGACTTCTGTTCATACCTTCATACCTTCACCAAGCATTACCACCTGCCTATCTTCTCCAAATCCAGGACAGGATTTGCAACCACGGTCTTGCAGGGCATCCTAGCCACAGTCTTGACTGCCTCCACCCTTTTCTTCAGCTTTGGGAATCAACCCAAGTGTGATGGCTGCAACAGTGAAACATGAACATAGTACAGTTGTGTACACATCATAAATGTAGATGTTGAGTGTATTTACTGTTAGTCCTGGTTTCCCTCCATCCCCCTAGTCCCCCTCTCTCAATCTCTCTTCCTCACTCCTTACAGGGAATTTTTGGTATTTACTTTCTACTGGTGGTGTTCTTCCACCATAACCTAGCTCCCTATTTGAGGGCTCCTGACAGTTGGTGCAAGAAAAACTGATGTAATGGTGTTGGCTGCCTGATTTTATACCACTGACGACCTGACTTCAGTCCTAGAGCGATAGCAACCAACACAGAAATACTAAGTCTCTGGTATTCGGGCCGACTGAGGGCTACCCCTGGCAGGATAACCCAAGTGTGATGACTGCAACAGTGAATACACTCAACATCTACATTTATGGTAAGTGTACACAACTGTACATTTCTTGTCCCATTAGATGGCGTTCTCTCCAGATCAAGGCATAGGGCAAGTTGTATTTAATGGAAATTTTGCTGTTGGGGGTAGTTGTCATAATCAGTGATTGCATTTTGTTTTCTACAGCTTCTGGAGCAAGCATTGGTAATTGAAGAACAGCTTCGCCGTGCAGCCTATTTGAATATGTCTGAGGACCCTTCACATCCTTCTATGGCACTTAACACACGCTTTGCTGAGGTAGAATGCTTAGCAGAGTCTCATCAGCACCTTTCAAAGGAGTCTATGGCTGGGAATAAACCAGCTAACGCAGTGTTACATAAAGGTGAGAAACAAAATATGTAGATGGATAGAAGCTGTAAACTGGACATTAATTTTATTAATCTTGACACCGTTTGATTCATTTACCCATTCATTTGTTTTATTTTGCTAACACTATTCTTGTCAGAATGAGGTTTTGCATATTCGGTCTCCATATACAGTTAACTTTTTCTAACTGACCATTTTGTTTTCATGTTTACAGTTTTTGCATGCTGTAGAGCTCGCATACATTTTTTAAAGAAAAATCATGTTATTTAATTTAAAAACTGCATTGTAAAATGTGTAAAACTACTTGACGATTGGTGTCCATTTCGGGTTCTTCCCTAGGGGACAGTATCTGTCACCTGGTGTCACTTCCAGACTTGAACTTAGCAGTACTGGTTCGCAGTTTAATTCTGACTGTAGCACTTGCATCAGTGTCCTGTGTGCTGTAGACATTCTTTGTACTGTAGGGTAAGTATGCCACTGGCACTAGGGCCACTCTGTTCCTGGAGTAGCTGTTTTCATCCTAGCATCCCCTCTGCTTGCCATATCTCCACTTCTTCATTACGATGTATATTTAGTTACAATGGAATGCATCAGAGTTTGTCTTGAAATTTTCTTTTGTCTTTTTGATTTAGTCTCACTGTTTGTGTTTTACTTTATAGAGTTGGGTAATAACTCTATTTTTTAGCAGCTCAGTCTTTCTCAGTATTTCAACATCTGTATCTAGCCAAATTACCACTGCAACCCTTGTATTTCCTACAAGGGTTTTACAGTTCTCTGGGTACAGATGAAGGGCAGAAATATTCTGAGAATCTCTTCCTTTCCTCCTGTAGGTGGAAGTTTGAGACACGTCCATAGGGGGAGGTGTATCACAGGACGGATTGCTGCAGAAGATTTACTTTTTTGAGAAGTGGCATCCATCACAAATCTGTTCCTAATAGATCTTTGTATAGTGTGAGTTTTGCAACTCTTCCCCAAACATACATCTTACCAGCGTTCATCAAAAAGGTCATTGCTGTTGGACATTCATAAGGTGGATGTGGATAAACTGCAGACTGTCTTCTGGCCAGAGAGTAATGTATAGGGGATCCAAGGTTGCATCTCACCCCAAGGCTGTCTGGCAGGAAATCAGAGTCTGAACTCTTCTATCTTCATTTCTGACTTGCCCCTGAAATATATAGTCATTAATATTGCCATATCGACCATCACTAGCTGATGTGAAAACATTGAGAACGTTCTGGGCTTTTTCCAATATTTTTTTTACTGTGTATTGAGGTTACTTGTTTATTTAGGGATTTGGATTGATGACTCCAGACTTTTTTGTCTGACATTCCAGAAATTATCCACAGATGATGTCAAGACAGATTCCACCTAAATATTTAATGCTGCGGTGGTGATGCTGCGGTAGCGTTGTCGCCTCACAGTAAGACGTTGTCCTGTTCGATTCTCAGCTAAAGCGTCTTCTGTGTGGAGACATGCGTGAATGGGCGTTGAAGGTTGTGCGTCAGGCCTGGCAAGTCGGTACGTAAAAATCTACTGCCAATCATTTAGCAGACCAGAGTTCCTCTGTGGCGGCCCCTAACCAGGAAAAGCCGAAAGATACAACAACTTCTTTGAGAGAATTGTAATGTTGAGGTATGTTAATATTGCAAGACTTTTACTAAAAGTGATATAAAACAGTACAAAATGTTTCAGCTTTTTTTGAGCACCTTAAGCATCTAGCAATAGGTTAGGAATCATACGACTCCACCTTGGTGGCAGAATTCTTTAAAACTAAAGTTCACCTCTATTTCCCTCAACGTAATGAGTGATAGGCAGCAACTGGCCTTTTGCACCAGAGTGAATAGTTATGAAATGTGCTTACAAAATGGTGTTATTCCAGGTGGTGCAAATGGGCTAGGAAGGACCTGTGCACTTTCCTCCCAACTGCACTCCAAAAAAAAAACTACAAAGTGAATCCCTAGTGCACTCTGACATTACGATCCTCAAACTGACTGCACAGATGATCTCAACCTTGTACAAGACTGATATCCCTTCTCCCTGAAGGTGATCTGCTTTCTTCAGGAGCCCATGTAGCCAAACACTATGAAGTCTTACCTGGCTAAATGGAGCAGGCTATCTTTGTGATGCACCTCTGAGCTGAGTAATTAGTTCACTCCACACCTCTTTCCTGAATCTGTAGGAGCTTCTAGCTTATGCCTTTTATTGAAAAGGTCCACTTTTCAGCTATTGCACTGCATTTCACTTCATACCTCTCAACTGTCCAGATTTTCACAGAATGTCCAGATTTTTGCATATTTTTGGTCTGTTCCTTGTAAAATTTGTGTTTTTTTTTGGCAAATTGTACAGGATTGAGTTTGCTTAAATGGCAGTCATTTGAGTGTCAGACTTATCGGCTTTTACAAATGGAAAATCTGTCATTCTAGCAACTCTCTAAGTTTATAGGAGGAATATTTTAAATCGGTCCTTATTTTGGGGCGTTTGTATCCTTATTTCTGGCTTTGTCCAGATTTCTTGTGTTGATAAGTATGCTTCCTTTTATTGCTCCAATTTAAAGATATAGAAGCCTCACAAGAATGTGTGCCAATGTTCTGGCTGAATGGTAGATGTTAAGTTGTCAATCTCCCCTTCATTCTTGCTTGATGGGTTCGGAGCCGATCCCTCGGCTCCGACTCGGCACTTGCTAAAGCTCGAGAGTCACTTTTACCAGCTCGAGGCAGCCCCATATCCCATGATGCAAGGCGGTAAGTACCCAGATCTCATTTGCCGCTTCGCTTAGGAGGTCTTCTTTTTACCAGCTCCTGGTAAGTTGTTCACTTTTGTGATATTTAAGCCCCTTTTAGTCATAAACTCCTTTATTGATAGTTTAATTTTATAATCTACCCTTTCTGACAGAATTTCCCTGTCTCCTTTAATTTTTTGTTAGTCAAATTTTCCCTATCCCACCCCCCCCCCCCCTGTTAGGGTGTGTGTGTGTTGGATTTTATAGAATACCTTTTTGGTATTTTGTATAAGTTAATTTGGACTGGTGTTGTGTGTGTGTGTGTTGTGTTTTTTCAGCACCATGTCTAAGGAGAGGGTCTTGGGTTTTAAGAAGTGTGACTCGTGCTGTCAGAAGATGTCTCTGACAGACGGTCACACTTCTTGCCTGTATTGTCTGGGCCCTCTTCACCTGCAGGACTCCTGTGCTATTTGTCACTCCTTCAGCCAGAGAGTCCTGCAGGAGAGACGTAATAAGTTGATTCTTAGGGGCCTTCTTAAGCCGGAGGGCTCTCCGGCTAAGTCGGCTCCACCAAAATCAACAAAACCTGCCAAGGCCCAGGCTTCTGTATCTAAGCCTGCGGCCTCGGCCCGACTTCGATTGAGTCGAGATCGGCTCCGGCTGGAGCCGATTCTGGATTGACAAAGCTTCGGCGCCGATGGCTATCGGTGCGAATCTGTTTTGACCACGTCGATGTCGGCTCCGATCGGTTCCGACACCCATGTGGCACAGGCATCGGTGTCGGCTCCGATCGGCTCCGACACCGTTACTTTGGTGGCTGTATCGGCTCGGCTGGAGCCGACACGTCGAGCTTCCTGTCGGCTCGAGAAGTCGGCTCCGACAGGATCCATAGTATCGGCTCCAATGGCTCATTCCAGGAAGAGGTCGAGGTCTCCTTCCTTGGAGCCGATACTTTCGGCTCGACTTCACCTCTTTTATCGGACGGAGCCATCGGAGCCGATCTTCAAGGTCATCCAGGTTGTCAGATCATGACCTAGAGAGTGGTCAGTAGATTACTCAAGTCACAGGTACTGGCCCAAATGTTACACAGTCCGTCTCAGCAGGCGACTGTTGGTCCACACCCGTTACAGTTCCTCCTTCAACTCTACCCCAGAGCTTGGAGTTGGAGTCTTCGGCATGGTTACTGCTACGGCTGGAGGGCGGATACCCCTTCTGTTCCTTCAGCCTCTACTCTTATCTCCTCTTGAGACCTTCCTTAGAGGGATTCGTGGTCGGGCTTCCATGGTCTCCTCCGAGGGGTGAGTGGCATCGGACCCTTGTCCGAGCCCGCTCTTCCCTTGGAGCCTCGGCCTTGGTGAGCTCGGCTCCGACATCTGCCTCAGAGACTTCCCTTCGGTGGTCCCTGGAGAGTTCCTAGCTCTTGAGCGGGTTCTCTCGGACCTGCCTGGGAGGGAGCATTTGAGTGATGGAGTGTACTGGCCACTGGTATCAGTCAGCAGTCTGTTCCGTAGCTCCTCCCTCTATAGTACCTGTTGACATCTCTGCCACTTCTCTTGCTACAGGTCCCAGAGATCCTCCGCCTCAGGTTTCCCCATTGGGAATTTCCCCTTCTTCCGAGGTTTCTCCTGTTGCTTGGAGATCCTCCTAGGAAGAGGACTTGTAAGAGGAAGCATGTAGACTCCCCGAGTCTGTCACTGGATACTGACTTTGATGAGTCAGAGGGATCCCCTAGATCCCCTCTGAGGATGTCTCCTTCTCAGACATCCTAGAACTTCTGAAACAGAGGGGAAACTGGCCCACCAACAATCCCTCTGAGGATGAGTCAGTATACCTAGAGGCGTTTGGATCTCGGCCCTCCACCTCCTGGGTGTCTCCGCCTTCGACCCCTTATGCAGGTTATTGCACGAAGGCGTGGGCAGCTCCGGACTGTGTAGGGCCAGTCCCTAGGGGGCCTTCAAAATTTATCACTGCCCGGTGACAAACAATTCCTTACCAAAGGTGTCCCCGCTGATGCCATGGTGGTGGCTGCGGCCACCAAAAAGGAACTTGCAGATCCTTCCATGCCTGTCCATCCTCCTAATAAGGACTCTAGGACCATGGATAGGTACGGCAAGCGGATGTTTTCCTCAGCGACCTTTGCTATGCGTTCGCTGAATTATCTTTGTCACTTCACCAGACTCCAGAGATATCCTGAAGGAGCTGGGAGAAGTAGTTCAGGATCCTACAGCTGCAGGGGCTCAAGAAAAGATTGCTTCGCAGCTAGGAACCCTCAATTCCGTTGTTAACTCCTCCATGCGGCTAATATCTTATGCTGCGGATGGAGCGAGTAGAGCCGCAGGCACAGGTGTGGCTCTTAGACGCCAAGCCTGAATGCGGCTATGTGATTTTGCGGATCCCTTTAAGGCGTCCTTCACAAATTCTCCCTTTGATGGGTCAGCTTTGTTTGGCCCTCAGGTGAAGGAAACCTTGACCAGGTGCGAGCAAGACGGCAAGACTCTTTCTGCTGTTGGAGTCCGTTTTTCCACCCCTTCTAGGCCTTATCCTAAAGGACAGAAGGGTGGGAAGATGTGGTTCCGTAAATCCCAAGGAGTCACGCCGGATTCACGTGGTCAGTTTACCCCTAGAGGCAGAGGGGGTAACAACAACAGGCGCTCTAGAGGCAGAGGGGTCCGAAGAACCAGGGAAACAGGGAGCCTCTCTCTGACAAGCCCTTTCAACATCCCTGAGGTGTTGCCCGGCTGTCCCTCCTTGGAGGCAGTCGGGGGAAGATTATCACTGTACCCAAAAGCCTGGCATTCCCTCACTCAAGACAGATGGGTACAGTTGATCATATCCAAGGGTTACATAATTCCTTTCGAGGGAAGTCCTTTCCCCTCAAATTCCCTTCCAGATGTACCACCCGGTCTAAGGGAAATTGCAGAGTTAGAAGTCTCAAAACTACTGCAAAAAAGAGCCATTCAGCCAGTTACAACAGACCATTCAGAGCCCGGAATCTACTCAAGGTTCTTTTTGGTCCCCAAAAAGACGGGAGACTGGAGACCAATATTGGATCTCAGCAGACTCAACAAGTCTGTGAGGGAGACAAGATTCCGAATGGTCACTCTTCAGTCAATTCTGCCCTTCTTACAGAAGGACAACTGGATGTGCTCAATAGATCTTCAGGATGCGTACTATCACATCAAAATTCACAGACGCTCCAGAAGATTTCTCCGCTTCCGGCTGCGGTCCGGTCATTTCCAGTTCAGAGCCCTGCCCTTTGGTCTCACTACAGCCCCAGAGTGTTCACCAAATGCATGGCACTGGTCACGGCTCAACTGAGGCGTCAAGGATTCCAGGTGTTTCCGTATCTCGACGACTGGCTCCTGTCAGCCACCACCAGGCATCAGCTTATACAAGCCAGGGATTACACAATAGACCTTTGTTCTCATTTAGGCATCTCAATAAACTTCGAAAAGTCATCCTTATCGCCCTGCCAGTCTATTACCTTCATAGGCGCAAACTTAAACACTGTTCGGATGTCAGCTACCCTTACAGAACAAAGAGTTTCAGACATTCAGACTCATGTCAGGATCATTCTGGCCAACAAGAAAATACAGGCCAGAATGGTTCTAAAGGTATTAGGTCTCATGGCTGCGGCCATTACTCTTCTTCCCTGGCTCGATTCTACATGCGCCTCCTTCAGTGGATGCTGTTCACACAGTGGTCATACCAGCAACTTCCAATGCGTCACCAGATTCTGGTGACACAGACATGCAAACAGCATCTTACTTGGTGGACCACATCGTCTCAGGTTCACCAAGGCAGGTGCTTTGTACCTCCGTCCCCGATAGCCACTGTCACCACGGATGCCTCCCTGATCGGGTGGGGGGGTCATTATCAGGGCAGGATGGTTCATGGGTCGTGGCAACCGTTCGAGTACCATCTGCACATAAATGTCCTGGAGATGAGAGCAGTGCTTTTAACGTTGCAAGCCCTCAACGACTTTCTTCCCGTAGGGACAATTGCAGTCCAAACAGACAACATGTCTGTAGTTTGGTATATCAACAAACAGGGCGGAACCAAGTCCTACCCTTGTGTCGAAGCGCTCAGACTTTGGCAATGGGCGATCTCCTCTCATCGGTTTCTGGTAGCAACGCATATCCCTGGGAAAACCAACATTATAGCGGACAGATTGAGCAGAGCTATCCTCATGCCTCACGAGTGGTCTCTCAAGCAGTCTATAGCGGAATTTTCTGGAATGGGGTCGTCCATGTTGCGATCTTTTTGCTACTCCCCAAAACAGCGAATGTCCAGACTTCTTCAGCCTCTTCCCTCTATCAGGCCATCCCCCCAGAGACGCTCTAACCCAGGATTGGCCCCAGGGACTTCTTTATGCCTTCCTCCATTTCCATTTCCTCTGATCCCTCAGGTGATCCACAAAGCTACCGTTTTGAGGGCCAAATTGATTCTCATTGCCCCTTACTGGCCTCGACAAGTTTGGTTCCCGTTCCTCCATCATCACCTTTTGGTGCAGCCGTGGCATCTGGACCCAGTGCCAGATCTTCTGATTCACCAATCAGGTCAGCTGCACCGGTCAATCCCTT